>NW_027202370.1:0-261362 GCF_024711535.1 Dipodomys merriami | reverse complement strand
ACTGAAACTCTAACCTTAACAATAACCCTAAAACTAACCCAAACCCTAAAATTAACCCTAACCCTAATCCTAACCTTAAACCTCACCCTCACCCTCACCCTCATCTCCCTGACTCGCACCATAACACTAACACTCACACTAATCGTAACCCTCACCCTAACCCTAACCCTAAACCTAAACCTCACCATCACCCTCACCCTAACACTAACCCTAACCCTTAACCTCACCCTAATCCTAAACCTCACCCTCAACCTAAACCTCACCCTAATCCTTACCCTCACCCTAAGCTGCAAACTAACACTAACCCTAAACCTACGGCTCACCCTAACCCTCACCCTGACCATAACCCTAACCCTAACCCTCACCCTAACCTTAACCCTCACCCTCACACTAACCCTCACCCTTACCCTTATCCTAACACTAACCCTAATCCTAACCCTCTCCCTATCCTTCACACTAACACTAATCCTCACCCTATCCCTAACCCTAACCCTAACCCTCACCCTAGCCCTTACACTTACCCTAATCCTATAACTCACCCTCACCCTTAACCTCACCCTAACCCTAACCCTAACCCTCACTGCAAACATAACCATAACCACAACACTAAAAATAATCCTAACCCTAACCCTAACACTCAACCTCACCCTATCCCTTATCCTAACCCTAACCCTCACACTAACCCTAACCCTAACCCTCACCATAACCCTAACCCTCATCCTAACCCTAACCCTCACCCTAACCCTAACCCTAACCCTCACCATAACCCTAACACTCATCCTAA
Source organism: Dipodomys merriami (assembly GCF_024711535.1). NCBI lineage: Eukaryota > Metazoa > Chordata > Mammalia > Rodentia > Heteromyidae > Dipodomys > Dipodomys merriami. The sequence continues at coordinate 260,578 of NW_027202370.1, read as the reverse complement.
CCCTCACCCTAATCCTAACCCTAACCCTAAAACTCACCCTAACACTAACCCTAACCCTCACCCTCACCCTAGCCCTCACCTTAACCCTAACCCTAACCCAAACCCTCACCCTAACCCTTACCCTCACCCTAACCCTAAAACTCACCCTCACCCTTAACCTCACCCTAACCCTTACCCTCAACCTAACTTGCAAACTAAACTTAACCCTAAACCTACTGCTCACCCTAACCCTCACCCTCACCATAACCCCAACCCTAAATCTAACACGCAACCTAACCATAAACCTCACCCTCACCGTAACCCTCACCCTAACCCTTACCCTCATATTAACGCAATCCCTAACCCTAATTCTCAACAGAACACTCACCCTCACCCTAACCTTTACCCTCACACTAATCATCACCCAACCCTAACCCTAACCATAACCCTAACCCTAACTCTCACCCTCACCCTCACCCTCACCCTCACCCTAACCCTAACCTTCATCCTAACACTAACCTTCACCCTCACCCTCACCCTAAACCTAACCCTAACGACAACCCACACCCTCACCCTAAACCTAACCCTAACCCTTACCTGAATGAAAAAATCACCCTCACCCGAATCCTCACCCTCACCTTAACCCTAACTCTAAACCTAACGCTAACACTCATCTTAACCCTAACTCTGAACTTAATGCTAACCCCAAACTTCACACTCACCGTAACCTTCACCCTAACCCTTACAGTCACGCTAACCCTAATCCTAAACCTCACAATAAACCTAACACTCACCCTAAACCTAAACCTTCCCCTCAGCCTAACGCTCACCACAAACCTAACCCTAACCCTAATCCTCACCCTATCATTAACCTTAAGGCAAAAACTCACCCTAAACCTAATGCTAACCATAACCCTCACCCTGACCCTAACACTCACGCTAACCCTTACCCTCACCCTAAACCTAAAACTCACCCTCAACACAACCCTCACCCTAAAACTTACCCACACCCTCACCCTCACCCTGAACCTAACCCAAAACTTCACCCTAAAACTTCACCACAACGCTCACCCTAATCCTAACCCTCACCCTCACCCTAAACCTCACCGTAACCTTACCTTCACCGTAACACTTAACCTATCCCTAAACCTAACGCTCAAACTAACCCTAACCCTAACCTTCAGCCTAAACCTTATGATAATCCTAAGTCTATTCCTAACCCTAACCCTAACCTCACAATAACCCTAACCCTAACCCTCAGCCTAACCCTCATCCTAAACCTAACCCTAACACTAATCCTAACCCTCATCTTCACCCTCACCCTAACTCTAAACGTAAACCTAAACCTAACACTGACCCTCACACTCACCCTAACCTAACATTATCCCTAACCCTCACCCTAAGCCTAACCCTCACCCTATAACTCAACCTCAACCTAACCCTAAACCTAACCTTAACCCTCACCCTAACCCTCACCCTAACCTTAACACTAACCCTAATCCTCACCCTCACCCTATCCCTCACCCTCACCCTAAACATCACCCTAACACTAACCCTCACCCTAACCTGAATCCTAACACTAACCTGAACCCTAACACTCACCCTAACACTCACCCTAAACCTAACGATAACCCTTAACCTCACCCTCAACCTAACCCTCAACCTAACCCTTATCCTCACACTAACCCTAACCCTACCCCTCACACTAACCCTAAACCTCACCCTAACCCTAACCCTACCCCTCACTCTACCCCTCACCCTAATCCTAACCCTAACCCTAAACCTCACTTTCACCCTCACCCTCAGCCTAACCCTAACCCTAACACTTACCTAACCCTAACCCTAAACTTAATCCTCCACCTAACCCTGACCATAACCCTCACCCTCACCCTAAAACTAACCCTAACCCTAACTCTCACCCTAACCCTAAACCTAAACCTCACCCTAACCCTAATCCTCAACCTAACCCTAACCCTCATCCTGACCCTCACACTAAACCTAACCATAACTCTAACCCTCACCCTAACACTTACCCTGACACTAACCTTAACCCTAAACCTAACCCGAACCTCACCCTAACCCTAACCCTCATCCTAAACCTAAGCCTCACCCTCACTCTAACCCTAACCCTCATCCTAACCTTAAACCTAAACCTAATGCTAATCCTAAACCTCACCCTCACCCTAAACCTCACCCTAACCTTCACCCTCACCCTAACACTAACCCTAACCCTCACACTAAACCTAAACCTCACCCTAACCCTAACCCTAATCCTCACACTAAACCTAACCCTCACACTAAATCTAACCCTAACACTCAGCATAACCCTCACCCTATGCCTAATCCTAACACTAATCCTCACCCTATCCCTAAACTTAACCCTAACCCTCACCCTAAGCCTCAACCTCACCCTAACCCTAATTCTAACACTAACCCTCCTCCTCCTCCTAACCCTCACCCTCACCGTAAACCTCACTCTGACAGTTACCCACACCATAACCCTCACCCTAACCCTAAACCTAAACCTAACCTTCACCATAACCCTCACGCTAACCCTAAATATAACCCTACCTCTAAACCTCACCCGAACCCTCACTGTAACCCTAACCCTCACCCTCTCCCTAACCCTCAACCTAACCTTTACCCTCAACCTAACCCAAACCCTAACCCTAAACCTAACTCTCACACTAACCCTAACCCTTACACTCAGCCTAACCCTTATACTAACCCTAAACCTAACACTAACCCTCACCCTGAACCAAACCCTAACCCTAAACCTCACACTCAACCTCCCCTTCCCCCTCAACCTTACCCTAAACCTAAACCTATTCCTAACCCTAATGCTAACCCTCACCCTCACCCTCACCTAACCCTAACACTAACAATAACCCTAACCCTAACCCTAACCCCCACCCTCACTTTCACCTTCACCCTCAGCCCAATCCTAATCCTAACCCTAACCCTAAACCTCACCCTCACCCTAAACCTAACCCTAAACCTCACCCTCACCCTCACCCGCACCCACAAACTCACCCTAACCCTCACCTTCACCCTCACCCTCACCCTAACCCTCACCCTCAACCTAAACATCATGCTAACTCAAACCCTCACACTAACCCTAATCCTAACCCTCAACCTAACCCTAAACCTCATCCTAACCCTCACCCTACCCCTAACGCTAACCCTAACCCTCACCCTCACACTAACCCACACCCTAAATCTTAACCTCACACTAACCTTAACCCTAACCCTAAACTTCACACTAACCCTAACCCTCACCCTAACCCTATCCCTTCACCTCACCCTGACTCTCATCCTAAACCTAACCCTCAACCACACCCTAATCCTCACCCTCACCCTCACCCTCACCCTCACCCTCACCCGAACACTAACCCTCACCCTAACACTCACAGTCACAATAAACATCACCCTAACCCTAACTCTCACTCTAGCCATAATCCTAAACCTCACCCTAACCCTAACCCTCAAGCTAAACCTACCCCTCACCCTCACCCTCACACTAAACCTAAACCTAATGAGAACCCTCACCCTAACCCTAATCCTCCTCCACACCCTAACCTGAAATCTCACCTGAACCCCACCCACCCCCAAACTCTCATCCTCAACCTAAACCTCACCCTCACCCTAAACATCACCCAAACCCAAACCCTCACCCTAACCCTAACCCTAACCCTACCGCTCACCCTAACCCTACCCCTCACCCTAACCCTTACCCTCACCATAACCCTAACCATAACTATAACCATAACCCTCACACTAACCTTAAACCTCACCCTAACTACAAACCTAACCCTAACCTTCACCCTCACCCTGATCTTCACCTCAGCCTAAACCTAAACCTAACCCTCAACCTAACCCTACCCCTCACCCTCACACTCACACTAGACCTAAAACTAATGATAGCCCTCACCCTAACCCTAATCCTCAACCCACACCCTAAACCGAAAACTCACCTGAACCCACAACCACAACCAAACTCTCATACTCACCCTAAACCTCACCCTCACCCTAAACATCAACCAAACCCTAACCCTTACACTAACCCTAAATCTAAACCTAACCCTCACACTAACCCTAACCCTAAACCTAATCCTAACCCTCACCGTCACCCTCACCCTAACTCTATACCTAAACCTAAACCTAACACTCACCCTAACCCTAACCTAACACTATTCATAACCCTCACCCTAACCCTAAACCTCACCCTATACCTCATCCTCAACCAAACCCTAACCCTAACCCTAACCCTCAACCTAACCCTAACCCTCACACTCACCCTAAACCTCACCCTAACCCTAATATTACTCCGCTCCCTAACCATCACCCTAACCCTAACCATAACCCTAACCCTCAACCTAACCTTAACCCTACCCCTCACCCTCACCGTCAAACTAACCCTAAACATAATGCTAACCCTCACCCTAAACCTAATCATCACCCACACCCTAACCGGAACCATCACCCGAACCCTCACCCTCATCCAAACCCTCATCCCCACCCTAACCCTCACCCTCACCCTAAACATCACCCAAATCCTAACCCTCACCCTAACCCTGATTCTAACCCTAACCCTCACCCTAACACTTACCCTCATCCTAACCCTAACCCTAACCTTCACCCTCACCCTGACCCTCACCCTCAGCCTAACCCTAACCCTAACCCTATTCCTAATCCTAACTCTCAAACTCACACTTACCCTAAACCTAACCCTAACACTCACCCTCATCCTCACCGTAACCCTATCCCTAACCCTCACCCTCACCCTAACTCTAATGCTAACCCTAACCCTCACTTTCACCCTATCCCTCAACCTAACCCTTACCCTTACCCTAATCCTAACCCTCACCCTCAACCTAAAGCTCACCCTAAGCCTTATCCTCAGAATAACCCGCAAACTAACGCTAACCCTAAACCTAGCGCTCACCCTAACCCTCACCGTAACCCTAACCCTAACCCTAACCCTCACCCTTATCCTAACCCTCACCATCACCCTAACCATCACCCTCACCCTAACCCTCATCCTAACCCTAACCCAAACCCTCACCCTAAACCTAACCTAAGCATAACCCCCACCCTCATCCTAATCCTCACCCTAACACTTACCTAACCGAAACCCTCACCCTCACCCTGACTCTAAACCTCACCCAAACCCTCACCCTCAACCTCCCCTTCCCCCTCAGCATTATACTAACCTTAACTCTAATCCAATACCTAACCTTCAATCCCACCCTCACGCTAAACCTAACCCTAACGCTAATCCACACGATCACCCTCACCCTAACACTAACTCTCACCCTAACCCAAACCCTAACCCAAACCCTAACCCAAACCCTAACCCTAACTCTCACCATAACCCTCACCCTAACCCTAACGATAACCTAACCTAACCTCAACCTAACCCTAACCCTAACCCTCACATTACCCCTCACCCTAACCCTAACCCTAACCCTCACACTCACTTTCACCCTCACCCTCAGCCTAACCCTAACCCTAACACTTACCCTAACCATAACCCTCACCGTAATCCTCCACTTAACCCTGACCATAACCCTCACTCTAACCCTAACACTAACCCTTACCCTAACTCTCACCCTAACCCTAACCCTAAACCTCACCCTAACGCTAACCCTCAAACTAACCCTAACCCTCACCCTGACCCTCACACTAAACCTAACCATAACCCTAACCCTCACCCTAACACTTACCCTGACCCTAACCCTCACACTACACCTAGCCGAACCCGAACCCTAACCCTAACAATAATCCTAAACCTAAGCCTCACCCTCACCCTCACCCTCACCATAACCCTAACCCTCATCCTAACTTTAAACCTAAACCTAATTCTAACCCTAAACCTCACCCTCACCCTAAACCTCACCCTAAAATTTACCTTCACCCTAACCCTAACACTAAACCTAAACCTCACCCTAACCCTAAACCTAACCAACACACTAAACCTAACCCTCACCCTACCCCTTACCCTAACCCTCACACTAAACCTAACCCTCACCCAAACTCTAATGTTACCCCTCACCCTAACCCTCACCCTCAAACTAACCCTAACCCTAATCCTCACCCTATCCTTAATCTTGACCCAAAATTCACCGTAACCCTCACCCTTACCCTCACCCTAATGCTAACCCTAACCCTCAGCCTCACCCTAAACCTCACCTTAACACTTACCCTCACCCTAACCCTAACCCTCACCCTCACCCTAAACCTCACCCTAATACTTACCCCAAACCTAAACCTCACCCAAACCCTAAACCTAAACCTAACCTTGATGCTAACACTCACCCTCAACCTAAACTTCACCCTAACACTTACCCACACAATTACCCTCACCCTAACCCTAAACCTAAACTTAAACTTGACCCTAACCCTCACCCTAACCCTAAAACTCACCCTCACCCTAACTCTCACCCTAACATTGACCCTCACCCTAACCCTTAGCCTACCCCTAAACCTAACGCTCACGCTAACCCTAACCCTAACCCTCAGCCTTACCCTTATCCTAACCCTAAACGTAGCCTTAAACCTCACCCTAACCTAATCCTAACCTTCAGCCTAACCCTCATCCTAACCCTAACCCTAATCCTAACCCTCACCCTCACCATAACTGTAACCCTAAACCTAACCCTAACACTCACCCTCACAGTTACCCTAACCCTAACACTGACCCTAAGGCTCAACATAACCTTAACCCTCACCCTAATCCTAAACCTAACCTTCACCCTCAAACTCACCCTAACTCTAACCCAAAACCTAACCCTAACCCTCACCCAGACCCTCAACCTAACCCTCACCCTGACTCTAAACCTCACCCTAACCCTAACCCTACCCCTCTCCCTACCACTTACCCTAATCCTAATGCTTACCCTAACCCTCAACCTAACCCTAAACCTACCCCTAATGCTATCCCTCACCCTAAACCTAATGCTCACCCACACCCTAACAATCACCCGAACCCAAACCCTCATACTCACCCTAACCCTCACCCTCACTCTAAACATCACCCAAACCCTAACCCTCACCCTAACCCTAACACAAACCCTAATCCAAACGCTCACACTCACCCTAACCCTCAGCCTAACCCTTTCCCTTACCCTAACCATAAACCTCACACTAACCGTAACCCTCACTCTAACCCTAACCCTAACGCTGACCCTAACCTTCCCCCTCACCCTGACCCTCACCCTAATCCTATTCCTAATCCTAACACTCACCCTCACCCTAAACCTAACCCTAACCCTAACCCTAACCATCACCATCACACTCTCCCTCAACCTAACCCTCACCCTCACCCTAAACATCACCCTAACCCTAATCCTCACCTTCAACCTAACCCTAACCCTCACTCTGAACCTAACCTCAGCTTAATCCTCACCCTCGCCCTAATCCTCACCCTAACCGTAACTTTTACCTAACAGAAACTCTCACCCTCACACTCAGCCTAACCCTCACCCTCACCCAAGCCCTCACCCTAACCCTAACCTTAACCCTCACCCTCACCCTCAACCTCCCCTTCTCTCTCAGGCTTACTCTAACCCTAATAATAACTCTAACCCTAACCCTAACCCTAAAACTCATCCTAACCCTAATCCTAACCCTAACCCTCAACCTCGCCCTCACCCTCATTCTAAACCTCACCCTCATGCTGAACCTCACCATCACACTAACGCTCACACTAACCCTAACCCTCACCCTAGCCTTAACCCTAACCCTCACCCTCATTTCCCCCGTCACACTCAGCCTAACCCTAACTCTAACCCTAATCCTAAACTAACCTCACCCGCACCCTCACCCTAACCCTCACCCTCAAACTCCCCTTCCCCCTAACACTAACCCTCAACCTCACCTTAAGCATCACCTCAACCCTAACCCTCACACTGAACCTAACCCTAACGCTCACCCTAACCCTCACCCTCAAACTAACCCTCACCCTAAACAGTATCCTCACACTAAACCTAACCCTAACCCTAACCTTCACACTAATCCTAACCCTCTACCTAACCATATCCCTCCACCTCAACCTAAATCTCACCCTAACCCTAACCCTAACACTCACCCTAACCCTAAATCTAAACCTAACCCTCACCCTCACCCTAACTCTCACCATCACGCTAATGCTCACCTGAACCCTAACCCTCACCCTAAACCTAAACCTCAAACTAAACCTAACCCTCACCCTGACCCTCACCTTAAATCTAACCGTAACCCTAAGCCTCACCCTCACCTTACTTTAACCATAACCCTCACCCTAAACCTAACCCGCACCCTAACACTAACCCTCACAATAACCCTAGCCCTCACCCTCACCCTCACCCTCACCCTCAACCTAACCCTAACACTAATCCTAAACCTAAACCTAAATCTAAACTTCACATTAAACCTAAACCTTACACTAACCCTAATCCTCACACTATCCCTAACCTTAACCCTAACCCTCACCCTAACCCTCACCCTCACCCTAACCCTAATGCTAATCTTAACCCTCACCCTCACCCTAACCCTCAACCTTACCCTTAACCTCACTATAACCCTTACCCTCACCCTAAGCCTAACCCTCACCCTCACCCTAACCCTCACCCTAACACTTACCCACACCCTCACCCTCACCCTCACCCTCACCCTAACCCTAGCCCTCACCCTAACCCTAACCCTCACCCTAACCCTAACCCTCACTCTTACAGTCACCCTCACCCTCAGCCTAACCCTAATCCTTACCCTAATCCTAACCCTCACCCTCACCCTAACTCTAACCCTAACCCTAACCCTCACCCTAACACTAAAACTCACCCTATATCTCACCCTCACCCTAACCCTAAACCAAAACCTAACCCTCAACCTAAACTTCACCCTAACCCTAACACTAACCATAACCCTCATCCTCACAATAAACCTCACACTATACCTTACCCTCACCATATCCCTAACCATAACCCTAATCCTCAACCACACCTAACCTTCACCCTCACCTGAACCTTCACCCTCACCCTCACCCTCACCCTCATCCGCACCCTAAACATCACCCTAAGACTAACACTCACCCTCACGCTAATCCTCACCATAACCCTAACCCTGACCGAAAAGAAACCCTCAACCTAACCCTCACACTAACCCTCACCCTGACCCTAGCCCTCACCCAAACACTAACCCTAACCCGAACCCTAATCCTCACATTCACCCTAACCCTCACGCTAACGGTTACCCTCACCCTCACCCTAACCCTAACCCTAATCATAACCTTCACACTAGCCGTAACCCTCACCCTAAACATAACCCTAAACCTAACCCTAACATTCACCCTCACACTGACCCTCACACTCACCGTAATCCTAAACCTATTCCTAATCCTAACCCTCACAATAACCCTCAACCTAAACCTAACCCTAACACTAACCCTCACCCTCACCCTCACCCTCACCCTCACCGAACACAAACCCTCATTCTAACCCTAAGCTCAGCTTAACCCTCACCCTCAACCTAATCCTCACCCTAACCCTAACCCAAACATAAATGTAACCCTCACCCTCACACTAACCCTCATCCTCACCTTAGAACTTACCCTAACCCTAACCATAACACTTACCCACACCCTAACCCTCACCCTCATCCTCGCTCTAACCCTAATCCTAACCCTAAACCTAACCCTAATGCTCACACTACCCCTCTCCCTAACCCAAACTGTAACTCTAACCCTCACCCTCATCCTAACGCTCACGCTCAGCCGAATACTCACCCTCAACCGAAACCATACTCTCACAATAAACATCACCCTAACCCTAACCCTCAACCTACCTCTAACCCTAACCCCCAACCTAACCCTAACCCTCACCCTAACCCTTACACACAACATAATCCTATCCCTCCCTCACAAACTTACCATCACCCAAACCCTTACTCGCACCCTAAACCTCACCCTAACCCGCAACCTAACGCTCACCTTAACCCTAACCCTCAACCTTGCCCTAACCCTCACCCTAACCTTTACCCTCACCTCACCCTAACCCTCACCCTAACCTTTACACTGACCCTAACCCTAACCCTAAACCTAACCCTCAAACTAACCCTAAACCTAACCCTCAACCTAACCCTTATCATATCCCTAAACCTAACCCTAACCCTCACCCAAACCCTAAACCTAACCCTCACACTAACCCTAAACCTAACCCTCAGCCTAATGCTCATCCTAACCCTAACCGTAACCCTAACCCTCACCCTAACCGTAACCCTACCCATAAAACTCACCCTATCCCTAACCCTCCCACTCACACTCAGGCTAACTCTAATACTAACCCTAACCCTCACCCTCACCCTAACTCTAACCCTAAACTTAATCCTAAACATCACCCTCACCCTCACCCTAACCCTAAACCTATCCCTAACCCTCACTCTAAGCCTAACCCAAACCCTATACCTCACCCTCACCCTAACCCTAACCCTAGCCCTCACACTGAAACTCACCCTAACTTTACCCTCACCATAAACCTAACTATAACCCTAGTCCTCACGCTAAACCTAAGCCTCATCCACCCCCTTAAACTCACCCTAACCCTAAACCTAACCCTATTCCTAAACCTAAGCCTCACACTTAAACTCACCCTAACCCTACACCTAACCCTTACCCTCACACACACCCTCACCCTATCCCTCACCGTCACCCTAACCCTCACCATAAACCTAACGCTACCCTTCACTCTAACCCTCACACTAACCCTAACCCTAATCCAAACCCTCAACCTAACCCTAACGATAACCCTAACCCTCACCCTCACACTAACCCTTAACCTAACACTAACACTCAACCTAACCCTAATCCTCACCCACACCCTAACCCTCACCCTCACCTTAACCCTCACCCTCACGCTAAACATCACCCAAACCCTAACCATCACCCTAACCCTAGCTCTAACCCTCACCCTAACCCTAACCCAAAACGTAATCCTCAATCTCACCCTATTCCTCCCCATAAGCCTAACCCTTGGCTAAAAGAAACCCTCAACCTTAAACTCACACTAACCCTCATCCTCACCCTCACCCTCACCGAACACAAACCCTCACCCTAACCCTAACCTCAGCTTAACCTTCACCCTCAACCTAATCCTCACCCTAAACCTAACCCAAAAATAATCTTAACCCTCACCCGCACACTAACCCTCACCCTCACCCTAGCCCTCACCCTAATCCTAACCCTAACCCTAACCTTCAACCTCACCCTAAACCTCACTCTAACACTTTCCCTCACCCTAACCCTAACCCTATCCCTAACCATAACTCTCACATTAACCATAACCCTCAGCCTAACCCTAACCTTAACACTAACCTTAAACCTAACCCTCAGCCTCACCCTCACCCGAACCTTCAGCCTAACCCTAACCTTAACCCTATTCCCAATCCTAACCATCACCTTCACCCTTACCCTAACGCTCACCCTCACCCTAACCTTCACCCTCACCCTAAACATCACCCTAACCATAAACCTCACTCTAACCCTAACTCTAACCCTTACAATAACCCTAACCTCATCTTAACCCTAACCCTGATGTAAACGATACCCTCACCCTCACACTAACCCTCACCCTCACCCTAGCCCTCACCCTCACCCTAACCGTAACTCTAACCCTCAATCTCACCCTCACCCTCACCCTCAACCTCAGCCTAAAGCTAACCCTAACACTAACCCTAACCCTAACTCTCACACTAAACATAACCCTAAATCTCAGCCTAAACCTTATCCTAACCCTAAACCTAAAACTAACCTTCACCCTAACCAAACCCTAACCCTAAACCTAACCCTAACCCTAACCCTAAACCTCACCTAAAACCTAACCCTAAACCTAACCCTCACCCTAACCCTAAAACTCACCTTCAACCTCACCCTGACCCTCAGCCTAAACTTAGTGCTAACCCTAATCCTAACCCTCACCCTCAACCTAACTCTAAGCCTATACCAAACTCTCCCCTTCCCCCTCACCCTCACTCTAACCATCACTCTAACCCTAACGCTCACCCTCAACCTCCCCCTCCCCCTCAGCCTAACCCTAGTCCTTAAACTAATCCTAACCCTCAACCTACCCCTGACCCTAACACTAACCCTAACCCTAACCTTCACCCTAACCCTCACCCTCACCATAGTCCACACCCTAATCCTAACCCTAAACCTATCCTTCACACTAACCCTAACCCTAACCCTCTGCCTAAACCTTATCCTAACCCTAAACCTAAAACTAACGTTCACCCTAACCAAAACCTAACCCTAACCCTAACCTAACCCTAACCCTCAGACTAACCCTAACCCTAAGCCTCAGCCTAAAGCTCATCCTAACCCTAACCCTAACCCTAACTCTAAAACTCAACATAACCCTCAGACTAACCCTAACCCTAACACTAACCCTAAACCTGACCCTCAATTTAAGCCTCCCCATAACTCTAACTCTAATCCTAAACCTCACCCTCACCTGAACCCTAATCCTAACACTAACCCTAAACCTCACCCTGTCACCCTCACCCTCACCCTCACCCTAAACGTCACCCTAAACTTAATCCACACCCTAACCCTAACCCTAACCCTCACCCTAAACCTAAACTCAGCTTAACCCTAACTCTGATGTAAACGACACTCACCGTCAACCTCACCTTAATCCTCACCCTAACCCTAACCCTGACATAAACAAAACCCTCACCCTCACCTTCACACTAACCCTCACCCTCACCAAAGCCCTCACCCCCACCCTAACCCTAACACTAACCATCAACCTCAACCTCACCCTCACACTCAGCATAAACCTAACCCTACCCTAACCCTAATCCTCACCCTCACCCTCACCCGCACCCTAACCCTAACAATAACCCTAACCCTCACACTAACACTAAACCTCACCCTAACCCTCACCCTAACCCTTACCCTCACCTTCACCTAACCCTAACGTTCACACTAACCCAAACCCTCACCCTAAACCTATCCCTACCCCTCACCCTAACCCTCACGCTCACCCTAACTCTAACCCTAACCCAACCCTAACCCTAACCCTCACGCTAAGCCTAAACTTAACCCTCCCCCTCAGCCGAACCTTCACCCTCACCCTCACCCTAAACATCACCCTTACACTAACCCTCACCCTAATCGTAACCCTAACGGTCACCATAACCCTAACACTCACCTTAAACCTCAAACTCACCCTAATACTCACCCTAACCTAACCTTAACCATTACCTAAACTAAACCCTGAACCTAACCCTCACCCTCACCGTAGCCCACACCCTAACCCTAACGCTGAACATAACCCTCACACTAACCCTAAACCTAACCCGCAGCGTCAACCTTATCCTAACCCTAAACCTATAACTAACCTTCACCCTAACCAAACACTAACTCTAAACCTAAACTTAACCCTAACCCTCACACTAACCCTAAACCTAACCCTCAGCCTAACGCTCATCCTAACCCTATCCCTAACACTAACACTAACCCTCACCCGAAACCTAACCCTCACTCTCAACCAAGCCCTAACCTTAACCCTCACCCTCAACCTCACCCCCACCTTAAGCCTAAACCTAACCCTAGTCCTAAACATAACGCTCACCCTCACCCTAAACCTAATCCTCACCCTAAACCTAAAACTCACCCTCACACTAACACTAACCCTCATCCTTACCCTAACCCTCAGCCTCACCCTCTCCCTAACCCTAACCCAAACCCTAACCCTAACCCTAAACTTCACCCTAACCCTCAACCTAACCCTAACACTAACCCTCACCCTGACCCTCACCATACGCCTAAACCTAACCATAAACCTCACCCTCACGCTAACTGTCATCCTAATCCTTACCCTCACCCTCACCTTCACCCTAATCCTAACCCTAACCCTAACCCTAACCCTCACCCGAACCCTCACTCTCACCTTCACCCTCACCCTAAATATCACCATAACCTTAACCGTCACCCTAACCCTAACCCTAACCCTCACCCTAACCGTAAACCTCACCTTAAACCTCACCCTCACCCCAATCCTCACCCGAAACCTAATCCTAAACCTTTCCTAACCAAAAATATCACCCTCACCCTAGCTCTCACCCTAAACCTAACTCTAATCTTAACCCTCACCCTCAGCCTCACCCTCAGCCTCACCCTAAACCTAAACCTAATCCTAACCATAACCCTCACCTTCACCCTCACTCTCACCCTAGCCCTAACGTGCACCCTAACCCTAACCCTAAACCTAACATACAACTTTACCCTAACCCTAACCCTAATACTAAACCTAACCCTCACCCTCACCCTAACCCTGACCCTAAACCTTACCCTTAACCTCACCCTCACCCTAACCCTAACCCTAACCCTTACCTAACCGAAACCCTGAACCTCAACTTCACACTCACCCTCACCCTCAGCCTAACCCTTACCCTAACCCTAATCCTAACCCTAACTCTTACCCTCACGCTAAACCTAACTGTAGCCCTAACCCTCACCATCACCCTCCCACTCACCCTCACCCTAACCATAATCCTCACGCTCAACCTCACCCTCACTCTAACCCTCACTGTCACGCAAAACATCACCATAAACCTAACCATCACCCTAAACCTAACCCTAAGCCTAACCCTCACCCTAACCCTAACCCTAACACTAAGCCTAACCCTAACCCTTAACCTAACCCTAACCCTTACCTAACCCTAACCCTAACCCTTACCTAACCCTAACCTAACCCTATCTCTCACCCTAAACCTTATGCTAACCCTACCCTCACCCTCAACTTAATCCTCACCCTAACCCTTATCCTCACACTAACCTTAACCCTAACCCTCAGCATCACCCTCACCCTAACACTAAACCTAAAACTAACCCTCAACCTTACCCTAACCCTTACCCTTCCTTAACCTAACCTCACTCTAACCCTCAGTCTCACGCTAATCCTTACCCTAACTCTCAGCCTAAACCTAAACCAAACACTAACCCTCAACCTAACCCCAAACCTAACACTCACCCTAACCCTAATCCTTACCTTAAATCTAACCCTAATCCTAACCCTAACCCTAACCCTCATCCTCAACCTACCCTCACCTAACCCAAACCCTAACCCTAAACCTCACCCTAACCCTAACCCGAATCCTAACCCTAAATCTCACCGTCACCAACACCCTCACCCTAACCCTCAACTTCAATCTCAATTTCAACCTAACCCTCAAACTAAACCTAACTCTCACCCTAACCCTAACCCTCTCCCTAACCCTAACCCAACCCATCACCCTAAACCTCACCCTAAACCTAACCCTCACTCTAACCCTAATCCTAACCCTCACCCTCACTCTAACCTTGAAAGTCACCTTAACTTTCAACCTAAACCTAACCCTAATCCACAACCTAACCTTCACCATCACCCTCACCCGAACCCGAACCCGAACCCGAACCCAAACCCTAACCCTCAGCCTCACCCTAACCCTCACCTTAACCCTAACCCTCAACCTAAACCTCACCCTAACCTAATCCTCACCCCAACCCTAACCTTAATCATTACCTAACTGAAACCCTCACCCTCGCACTCACCCTAACCCTCACCCTCACTGTAGCCCTCACCCTAAACCTAAAACTCACCCTAACCTTAAACCTCACCCTCACCCTAACTCTAACCAAAACCCTCACCATAAAGCTCACCCTAACCCTAATCCTAAGCTTCACCCTAACTCTAACCCTTACACTAACCCTGACCCTAACCCTAAACCTCACCCTAACCTAACCCTCAACCTCACCCTCACCCTAACCCTAACCCTAACCCTAACCCTCACCGTAACCCTAACCCTTACTGTATACCTAACCCTCACCATCAACATAACCCTAATCCTAATCCTCGCCATAACACTAACCCTCACCCTAACACTCAGCCTCACCCTAATCCTCACCCTAACTCTAACCTTCAACCTAAACCTCACCCTCAACCTAATCCTCACCCTAACCCTAACCCTAACCATTACCTAATAGAAACCCTCAACCTCACACTCACACTCACCCTAACACTCAACCTCACCATAGCCCTCACCCTAAACCTAAACTTCACCCTAAACCTAACCATAAGCCTCACCCTCACCCTCATCCTAAACCTAACCATAACCCTAACCCTAATCCTAACCCTAACCCTCACGATAACCCTCACCCTAATTCAAACCCAAACCCTAACCCTCACCCTCAATGTCACCTAACTCTAACCCTAACCCTAATCCTAATTCTAACCCTCACCCTCACCCTCACCCTAAATCTAACCCTAACCCTAATCCAGACCCTCACCCTCACACTAACCCTAATACTCACCCTATCCCGAACACTAACACTAAACCTCAACCTAACCTTCACCCTGAACCTAACCCTAATGCTAACCCAAACCCCAACACTCACACTAACCCTCACCCTAACACTTACCCTCACCCTAACCCAAACCCTCACCCTCACAGTAACTCTCACTATAACCATTAGACTCAACCTAACCTTAACCCTAACATTAACCCTAAATCTCACCCTAACGGTCTCCCTAACACTCAACCTAACTCAACATAACCCTCACCATAACCCTTGCCCTCACCCTAACCATAACCCTAAACCTAAACCTCACACTAACCCTAACTCTAACCCTCAGCCTAACCCTCATCCTAACCCTAACCCTAACCCTAATCCTAACCCTAAGTCTCACCCTCACCCTCACCATAACCATAACCCTAACCCTCACCCTCATGCTAACCCTCTCCCTTACTCTCACCTTATTACTATCCCTAACCATAAAAATAACACTAACCCTAACCCTAACCCTCACCCTCACCCTCAACCTAACCGTAACCCTAACCCTAACCCTTACCCTAAATGTCACTCTCAACCTCTACCTGAACCTGAACCTCACCCTCACCATAACCTCACACTAACCCTAACCCTCAACCTAACCCTAACCCTAACCCTCACCCTCACCCTCACCCTCAGCCTAAGCCTTACACTAACCATAATCCTAACGATAACCCTTACAATCATCCTAAACCTAATCCTAATCGTCAAACTCACACTCACCTTCACACTCACCCTAAACCTCACACTCAATCTCACCCTCAACCTAACTCTCAGCGGCACCCTAAAAATCACCCTAACCCTAACCCTCACCATAACCCTAACCCTTAGACTCACCCTAACCCTAACCCTCACCCTCAACCTCAACCTCACCCTCAGCCTAAACCTACTGCTACCCCTAATCCTAAACCTCACCCTCAACCTAACTCTAACCCTAAACCAAATTCTCCCCTTCCCCCTCACCCTCACTCTAACCCTAACCCTCACCATCAACCTCACCCTCACCCTCAGCCTAACCCTAGTCCTTACCCTAATCCTAACCCTCAACCTACACCTGACCCTAACCCTAACCCTAACCCTAACCCTCACCCTAACCCTAAACCTAACCCTCACCCTAACCCTAAACCTAACACTCACTCTAAACCTTACCCTTACCCTAAACCTAACCCTAATCCTAAACCTAAACCTAACCCTAACATCCACCCTCACCCTCACCCTAACCCTAACCCCAACCCTCACCCTCAACCTAATCCTAACCAGAATCCGAACCGTAACCCTCACCGTCACCATCACACTAACCTTAACCCTCAAACTCAAACTCACCTTCACCCTAACACTCAAACTAACGCAAACCCTCACTCTAACCCTAAACCTCTGCCTATCCCTAACCCTACCACTCACCCTAACCCTAACCCTAAACCTAACCCTCACCCTCACCCTCACCCTCTGCCTAACACCAACCCTAACCATAATCCTAACACTAACCCTCACCCTCATACTCAACCTAACTCAAACCCGAACCCTAACAATAACCCTCACCCTAAACCTAACCCTATCCCTAACCCTCACCCTAACCCTAAACCTCATCCAAACCCTAAATCTAACACTCAACCTCACCCTAATCCTAACCCTAATCCAAACCCTATACCTCACCGTAACCCTAAAGCTAACCCTAACCCTGACCCTCACTCTAAACCTAACCGTAACCCTTACCTCACACGAACCCTCAGCCTAACCCTAACCCTAAACCTCACCCTAAACCTAACCGTTGCCCTCACCCTCACCCTCACCCTAAGTCTAATCCTAACATTAACCCTAAACCAAACCCTCACACTCAACCTCACGTTAACCCTAATACTAATCCTAACCCTAACCCTCACCCCCACCCTAAACCTCACCATAACCATAACCCTAACACTAAACAAAACCCTCACACTAACCCTAAACCCTAACTCTAACCCTCACCCTACCCCTAACAATAACCCTAACACTCATCCTCACCCTAATCCTCACCCGAACACTTACCCTTACCCTAACGCTCACCCTAAACCTAACCCTAAACCACACCCTAAACCTCACCCTAAACCTAAACCTAAACCTCACCCTAGCCCTCACCCTTAGCCTAATCCTATACCTCAGCCTCACACTAAATCTCACCCAAACCCTTAACCTCACCCTCACCCTCACCCTAACCCTAACCCTCACCCTCACACTAAATCTCAACCTAACCCTTAACCTCAGGCTAACCCTAACCCTAACCCTTACCCTAACCCTCACACTAACCCTAACCCTCACCCTCACCCTCACCCTCCACCTAACACTAAGCCTATACCTAACCCCAACCCTAACCCCAACAATAACCCTAACCCCAACCCTCACCCTAACCCATACCCTAACCCTAACCCAAACCCTCACCCTCACCCTAGCCCATACTCTATCCCTAAGCCTAAGCCTAAACCTCACCCTAACCCTCACCCTCACCCTCACCCTAAGTCTAATCCTAACCCTAAACCTAACCCTCACACTAACCCTCACCCTAACCCTAATCGTAATCCTAATCCTAAACCTAACCCTAACCCTCACCTCCACCCTAAACCTCACCATAACCCAAACCCTAACACTAAACCTTACCCTGACCCTCACCCTAACCTTAACTCTAACCCTAAACATCACCTTCACCCTAATCCTAAACTTAACCCTAACCCTAAACCTCACCCTAATCCTTAACTGCACACTAACACTTACCCTCAACCTAACAATAACCCTAACCCCAACACTAACCCTCACACTAACTTAACCTTCACCCTAAACCTAAACCTCACCCTAAACCTAAGCCTCACCCTCACCCTAACCCTAACAATAACCCTAACCCTCATCCTAAACTTAAGCCTCACCCTAACTCTAAGGCTAAACCTCACCCTCACCCTCACCCTCAACCTAAACCTAACCCTAACCCTCAGGCTAATACTAACCCTAACCCTAATGCTAACCATAACCCTCACCCTCACCCTAACCCTCACCCTAACCCTAACCCTAACCTTTAATCCTCACTCTATCCCTAACCCTAACCCTCACCCTCACCCTAGCTCTCACCCTAAACTTAATCCTAAACCTCACCCTCACCCTAACCCTAATGCTAACCCTACACTCACCCTCACACTAACCCTCACCCTAACCCTAATCCTAACCCTAACCCTCACCCTCACCCTCAACCTAAACCTAACCATAACCCTGATCCTCACCCTATGCCTAAGCCTAACCCTCACCCTCACCCTAGCCCTCACACTAACCCTAACCCTAACCCTACAACTCACCCGAACCGTAACCCTAAAACTAACCCTAACCTGCACCCTAAGCCTAACCCTAACACAAACCCTCACCGTAACACTCAGCCTAAACCTAACCCAAACTATCACCGTAACCCTAACTCTCCCCCACACCCTAACCCTTACATTCACCCTAGCCCTCACACTAACCCAACCCTAACCCCACCCCTCACCCTAAACCTAACCTTAAACCTCACCCTAAGCCTAACCATAACCCTCACCCTAACCCTAGCCCTCACACTCACCCTAACCCTAACCCTCACCATCACCCTCACCCTCACCCTAACCCTAACCCTAACACTAAACCTCGCCTTAAACTTAACCCTCACCCTAACCCTAACCCTCACCCTCAGCTGAACCCTAACCCTCACTCTAACCCTCTCCCTAACCCTAATGCTAATTCTAAACCTTACACTCAACCTAACCCTCACCCTAACCCTTACCCTCACCCTAACTCTCACTCTCAACCTAACCCTAACCTTAACCCTAAACCTAACCCTCACCCTCACCCTAACCCTTAGGCTCACCATAACCCTCACCCAAACCCTAACCCAACACTAACCCTCACACTAACCCTAATTCTCACCCTAACCCTAACTGTACCCCTCAAGCTAACCCTTATCCTAAACCTAACCCTCAACCTAACCCTAAACCTAACCATAATCCTTACCTAACACAAACCCTCACCTTCACCATAACCCTCACCATAACACTCACCCTCAACTTAGCCCTCACCCTATCTCTAACCCTAACCCTAAACCTAACTTTCACCCTAAACGTAACCCTAATCCTCACCCTCACCGTAACTCTCACTGTCAGGCTAACCCTCACGCTAACCCTAACTCTCTTCCACACCCTCACCCTCAAAATCACCCTACACATCACCCTAACCCTAACACTCACCCTAATCCTAACCCTAAACCTCACCCTAAAGGTAACCCTCACCCTAACCCTCACCCTCACCTAATCCTCACCTTAACCATAACCCTTACCAAAACGAAACCCTCACCCTCAACTTCACCTTAACCCTCACCCTCATCCTAGCCCTCACAATATCCCTAACCCTAACCCTAAACCTCACCTTGACCTTCACCCTCACCAATACTCTAACCCAAACTCTAGCCCTCAGCCTAACCCTAACCCTAACCCTCACCCTCACCCTCACCCTCAGCCTAACCCTAACTCCAATCCTAACCTTAAACCTCACCCTCACTCTAAGTCTAACCCTACCCCTAACCCTAACTCTCACCCGAACCCTAACCTCCATTGTAACCCTAACCCTGACACTAACCATAATCCTAAACCTAAACCTCACCCTGAACCTAACCCTCACCCTAATCCTTACCCTCACCCTAACACTCACTCTAACCCTAACACTAACCCTCACACTAAACCTAAACCTCACCCTAACCCCAACCCTCACCCTAACCCTAACCCTAACCCTAACTCTCACTCTCACCCTAGCCCTCACCGTAACCCTATCACTAACCCTAACACTCAATCTCACCCTAACCATAACCCTCACCCTAAACCTTAACCTAACCTTAACCCTCACCCTAACACTAACCCTAACCCTAACCCTCACCCTAACCCTAACCCTCACCGTAACACTCACGGTAACCCTAACCCTCACTCTCACCCTAAACCTCACCCTAACCCTTACCCTCACACTAATCCTAACCCTATTTGTAACCCTAATGCTCTTACTAAACCTAACCATCACTCGAAATCTATCACTACCCCTCACTCTAGCCCTCACCCTAACTGTAACACTAACCCTAACGCTAAACCTCACCCTAACCCTAACCTAACCCTTGCCCTCACCCTCGGCCTAATCCTAACCCTAACCCTCACCCTAACCCTCACCCTCACCCAATCCTCACCCTTACAGTAACTCTCACCCTCACTCTAATCCTCACCATCACACTTACTAACCCTAATGCTCACCCTAACCCAAACCGTACCCCTCAAGCTAACCCTCACCCTAAACCTAACCTTCACCCTAACCCTAAACCTATCCGTAATCCTTACCTAACACAAACCCTTACCCTCACCATAACCCTCACCCTAAAACTCAACCTCAACTTAGCCCTCACCCTCACCCTAACACTAATCCTCACCCTAACCCTACACCTCACCCTAAACCATACCCTCACTCTAACCCTCACCCTAACCCTTACTGTAACCCAAAACCTCACCCTAACCCTCACACTCACCCTAACCCTAACCCAAACCCTAACCCTCAAACTAACCCTCACCATAACCCTAACCCTAAGCCTAAACTTCACCCTCACCCTAACCCTCACCCCAACCCTTACTCTCACCCTAACCCTAACCCTCACCCTCACCTCAAACCTCATCCTAACCCTTACCCTAATGCTAACCCTAACCGCAACACTCACACTAACCCTAACCCTCACCCTAACCCTAACCCTCACACTTACCTTATCCTCAGCCTAACCCTAACCCTAACACTAACCCAAAACCTACCCCTCACCCTATCTCTAACCCTAACCCTAAACCTAACTTTCACCCTAAACGTAACCCTAATCCTCACCCTCACCGTAATTCTCACTGTCAGGCTAACCCGCACGCTAACCATAACTCTCTTCCACACTCTCACCCTCAACATCACCCTACACATCACCCTAACCCAAACACTCACCCTAACCCTAACCCTAAACCTGACCCTAAAGGTAACCCTCACCCTCACCTAATCCTCACCTTAACCATAACCCTTACCTAAACGAAACCCTCACCCTCACCTTCACCTTAACCCTAACCCTCACCCTAGCCCTCACAATATCTCTAACCCTAACCCTAAACCTCACCTTCATCCTCACCCTCACCAATACTCTAACCCAAACTCTTGCCCTCACCCTAACCCTAACCTGCACCCTAACCCTAACCCTCACCCTCACCCTCACCCTCAGCCTAATCCTAACTCCAATCCTAACCTTAAACCTCACCCTCACTCTAAACCTAACCCTACCCCTAACCCTAACTCTCACCCGAACCCTAACCTCCACTGTAACCCTAAACCTCACCCTAAACTTAACCCTAACCCTAACCCTTACCCTCACGCCAGCCCTCACCCTAACCCTAATTCTTACCCTAACCCTCACCCTAACCCTCATGCTCACCCTAAACCTCACACTAACCCTAACCCTAATCCTCAATCTAACCCTAACACTAACCCTTACCCTAAACTTCACCCTAACCCTAACCCTCACCCTTACCGTAACCCTCACCCTCAACCTAACCCTAAACGTTACTATCACCCCAATGCTCATACTGACCCTCACCCTAACCCGAACCCTCACCATAACACTAACCCTCACCCTAAGCCTAACCCTCACCCTAACCCTCACCGTAACACTCACGGTAACCCTAACCCTCTCTCTCACCCTAACCATCACCCTAACCCTTACCCTCACACTAATCCTAATCCTAACTGTAACCCTAATGCTCTTACTAAACCTAACCATCACTCGAAATCTATCCCTACCCCTCACTCTAGCCCTCACCCTAACTGTAACACTAACCCTAACGCTAAACCTAACCCTCACCCTCACCCTCACCCTAAACCTTGCCCTCACCCTCGGCCTAATCCTAACCCTAACCCTCACCCTAACCCTCAGCCTCAACCAATCCTCACCCTTACAGTAACCCTCACCCTCAGTCTAATCCTCACCATCACACTTACCCTTAATGTCACCCTAACCCTCACCCTAACCCTAACCCTCAACCTCACCCTCAAACTCACCCTAACCCTAACACTCACGCTAAACCTTATTGTCACCCTAACTCTCACCCTATCACTAACCCTAACCCTAAACCTCACCCTAACCCTCACCCTCAACCTAACACTAACCCAAACCCTAACCCTCAACCTAACCCTCACTATAACGCAAACGGTAAACCTAAACCTCACCCTCACCCTAACCCTAACCCTTACCCTCAACCTAACACTAACCCTAACCCTAACCCTCACCCTCACTCTAAACCTAACCCTACCCCAACGCTAACACTCACCCTAACCCTAAACTCCACCCTAACCCTAATCCTGACTCTAACGCTAACCCTAACCCTAACCCTCACCCTAATCCTGAACCTAACCCTTACCCTCACCCTAACCCTAAACCTAACCCTCACACTAACCCTAACCCTCATCCTAAACCAAACTCTAAACCTAACCGTACCCCTCATCCTAACCTTCACCCTCACCCTCACCCTCAGCCTAACCCTAACCCTAATCCTAACCTAAACTGTCACCCTCACCCTCCCCCTAAACCTAACCCTAATCTTAACCCTCACCCTCACCGTCATCCTCAACCTCACCCTAAACCTAACCCTAACAATAACCCTAACCCTAACCCTAACCTCACCCTAACCCTCACCCTCATCCTCACCCTAAGCTTAACCCTAACACTATTCCTAATCCTAAACGTAACCCTCACCCTAACCCTAAGCCTAACCCTAACCCTAACTCTAACCCTCACCATCCCCCTCACTCTCACCCTAAACGTAAACCAAGCCCTCAACCGAACCCTCACCCTCACCCTCCACCTAACCCACACCCTCACCCTAAACATGACCCTAACCCAAATAATCACCCTAACCCTAAGCCTCACCCTCACCCTTACCCTAAGCCTCACCCTCGCCGACACCCTCAGCATAAACCTAACTCTAATCCTAACACTAAACCTCACCTTCACTCTAAACCTAACCCTACACCTAACCCTATCCCTCACCCTAACCCTCAACCTAACCTTAACCTCCACCCTAACCCTAATCCTGACACTAACCCTAACCTACCCTAACCGTCACCCTAACCCTAACGCTCACCCTAACCCTTAAGCTCACCCTAACACTCACCTTAACCCTATCAATAATCCTCACACTAAACCTAACGCTCACCCTAACCATAACCCTCACCCTAAGCCTAAAGCTAACCCTAACTATCACTCGAACCCTAGCCCTCACCGTAACCCTAAACCTAACCCTAACCCTCAACCTCACCCTAAAACTCACCCTAACGCTAACTCTCACCCTATCACTTACCTTCGCCCTAACCCTCACCCTAACCCTAATCTTAAGCCTCACACTACCCCACACCCTCACCCTCACCCCCACATAACCCTAACTCAAACACAAATCCTAACACTAACCCTCACTCTTACTCTCAACCTAACCCTACCCCTAACCCTAACCTCCACCCTAACCCTAATCCTGACTCTAACCCTAACCCTAGCCCTAACCCTCACCCTAAACCTCAACCTAACACTCACCCTAACTTTAACCCTAATATTAACCCTAAACCTAACCCTCGACCTAAGCCTCCAACTAACCCTAAATCTAACCCTAAACTTCACCCTCACCCTAACCCTAATCCTAACCGGCACCCTAAACATCACCCTAACCCTAACCCTCACCCTCACCCTGAACCATAACTCTAACCCTAACCCTAAGAATAACACTAATCCTAACCCTAAACCTAACCCTAACCCTAACCCTAATGCTAACACTCAACCTTACCCTAAGCCTAATCAAAACCCTAACCCTCACCCTAACCCTAACACTCACACTGACCATAACCCTAACCCTCACCCTAACCTTAAACCTTACCCTAACACTAACCCTAACCCTCACCCTCACCCTAAACCTCACCCTAACCCTTACCCTAAACCTAATCCTAACACTAAGAATAACCCTTACCCTCACCCTAACCCTCACTCTAACCCTAACTCTTACACTAACCCTAAACCTAACCCTCAACCTCAGCCTCACCCTTACCCTAAATCTAACACTAAGCCTAACCCTAAACCTCAACCTAACCCTAAACTTAAACCTCACCCTCACCCAAGCCCTCACCCTAACCCTAATCCTAACCCTACCCCTCATCCTAACTTTGACCCAAACACTAACCCTAACCCTCACCCTCACCCTCACCCTAACCCTAATCCGAAACCTAATCCTCAACCTAACCCTAACACTCACCCTCACCTTAACTCTTACCATAACCTCAACTAACCCTAAACATAACCCGAAATAAAATTCTCACCCTAAACCTAACCCTAACTCTCACCCTAACCCTAACCCTAAACCTCCTGCTCACCCTAGGACTCACACTAACCCTAATCCTAACCCTCACCCTCATCCTAACCCTCCCCCTAACCGTTATCCTAACCCTCACCCTAACCCTAACCCTCACCCTCAGCCTAACCCTAACCCTAACCCTAAAACTAACCCTAACACACAAACTCACCCTCAGCCTAACCCTAATCCTAACCCTAACCCTAACCCTAACCTTCCCCCTAACTCTTACCCTAAGCCTAACCCTAACACTAACCCTAACACGAAGCCTCGACCTAACCGTCACCCTAACACTAAGTCTATCCTTGAACCTCAACCTCACCCTTAACCTAACTCTAACCCTAACCCAAACCCTAAAGCTCACCCTAACCCTAACCCTAACCCTCACCCTCAGCCTCACTGTAACCGTAACCCTAAACCTAACACTAACAATAACCCTAAACCTAATCCTGACCCTAACCTTAATCAAAACCCTCAACCTAACCCCACCCTCATCGTAAGACTTACCCTCACCCTAACACTAACCCTAACCCTAACACTAACCCTTACAATAACCCTAACCCTAACCTCACCCAACCCTAACCCTAACCCTAACCCTCAACCTATCCCTAACCCTCAAGCTCAAGGTAACCCTAACCCTAACCCTCACCCTAAACCTAAACTTAACCTGAACCATAAAGCTCACGCTAACCCTAACCCTAACCCTCACTCTAACCCTATCCCTCCCCCTCCCCCTCACCATCAGCATAAACCTAAACCTAATCCTAACTCTAACCCTAACTTACACACTCACCCTAACCCTTACCCTAATCCTAATCCTATCCCTAACCCTAACCCTCACCCTCAGCCTCACCTTAACCCTAATTCTAACCCTAAACCTCACCCTCACCCTAAAACTATGCCTAACCCTATACCTCACCCTAACCCTTAACCTAATCCTAATCCTCACACTAACCCTAACCCTTACCCTCATCCACAGTGTAACCTTATGCCTAAGCCGAACCCTAACCCTAACCCTCAAGCTCACCCTAAACCTTACCCTAATCCTAATCCTAACCCTAACCCTAACCCTAACCTTCACACTCACCTCACCTTAACCCTACCTCTAACACTAAAACTCATGCTCACCCTAACCCTAAACCTAACCCTAAACCTAACCCTCACCCTAACCCTAACCTCACCCTCACCCACAACCTCAGCCTAACCCTAACCCTAACCCTAACCCTCACACTCAACCTAACCCTAACCATAATCCTAATCCTAACCCTAAATCTAACACTCACACTCACCCTAACCCTCATCCTCACCCTAACCCTAACACTAACACTAACACTAACCCTAACCCTAACCCTCACCCTCAGCCTCACCCTAACCCAAATTCTAACCCTAAACCTCACGCTCACCCTCAGCCTAACCCTTACTGTAACCCTAAACCTCACTCTAACCCTAACCCTAAACCTCTCCCTCAACCTAACCCTTACCCTAACCCTAATCCTAAACCTAACCCTCATACTAAGCCTCCCTTAACCCTCCAACTCAACCTCCCCCTCAGCCTAATCCTAAGCCTAACCCTAAGCCTAACCCTAAACATAACGCAAACACACACACTCAGCCTCACCCTAAACTTAATCCTATCCCTAACCCTAAGCCTAACCCTAAACATAACGCAAACACACACACTCAGCCTCACCCTAACCTTAATCCTATCCCTAACCCTAACCCTAACCATAACCCTCTCCCTAACTCTCACCCTAACCCTAACCCTAACAATAACTCTAAACCTAACCCTCAAACTAACCCTCACCCTAACCCTATACCTAACCCTTAAACTGACCCTCAACCTAACCCTAACCCTCACCCTCACGCTCACCCTCACCATAACTCTAACCCTAACCCTAACAAAAACACTAACCCTAACCCGAACCATCACCCTAACCCTAATCCTCACTCCCACCCTCACCTGCAGTCTAACCCTATGCATAACCGTAAACCTCACCTTAACCCTAACCCTGACCCTTACAGTAACCCTCACCCTCAGCCTAAGCCTCACCTTTACCCTTACCGTGACCCCAACCCTAACCCTCAACCTAACCCTAAACCTCACCCTAACCCTAACTCTACTCCTAAACCTCACCCTCACACTAACTGTAAGTCTAACAACAACCCTAACCGTAAACTTCACCCTAACCCTAACCCTAAACCTCACACTCAACCTCATGCTCATCCTAAACCTAAGTCTAAGCCTAAACCTTATCCTAAACCTCACCCTCACCCTAGACCTCACCCTCACCCTAATCCTAACCATAAACCTCATCTTAACACTCACCCTAACCCTAACCCTATTCATCACCTTAACCCTAATCCTCAACCCCACCCTCACCCTCAGCCTAAACCTAAGCCTAAGCCTAACCCTAACCCTAAGCCTCACACTCATCCTCAACCTAACCCTAATCTTAACCCTAACCCTAAACCTCACCCTAAACCTCAACCTAACACTCACCCTAACTTTAACCCTAACATTAACCCTAAACCTAACCCTCCAACTAACCCTAAATCTAACCCAAAACCTCAACCTCACCCTAACCCTAATCCTAACCCTTACCCTAACCTTAACACTAACACTAACCTTAAACTTTACCCTAATCCTAAACCTAACCCTAATACTAAACCTCACCCTAAGTATCAACCTAACCCTAAGTCTAACCCTAAACCTCAACCTCACCCTAACCCTAACCCTAAACCTAAACCTCACCCTAAACCTAACCCTAAACCTCACCCTCACAATAGCCCTCACCCTAACCCTAATCCTAAAACTAACCCTCATCCTAACACTCACCATAAGCCTAACCCTCACCCTCACCCTCACCCTAACCCTAAACCTAACCCTCAACCTAACCCTACCCCTCACCCTCACCATAACCCTTACCCTAACCCTCACCCTAAACCTAAACTTAACCCGAACCCTAACCCGAACCCTAACCCTAAACCTCACCCTCAACCTCACCCTCAGATTAACCCTAAGCCTAACCCTAAACCTAACCCTAAAACACACACTCACCCTCAACCTAACTCTAATCCTAGCCCTAACCCTAACCTTAACCCTCCCCCTAACTCTCCCTGTAAACCTAACCCTAACCCTAACACTAACTCTAACCCTTAACCTAACCCTCACCCGAAAACTAATTCTAACCCTAAACCTCACCCTCACCCTAAATCTAACTGTAAACCTAACCCAAACCCTAAACCTCACCCTAAACCTAACCCTCACCCGTACCCTCACCCTCACCGTAACTCTAAACATAACCCTAACAATAACACTAACCCTACCTAACCCAAACCATCACCCTAACCCTAATCCTCACCCCCACCCTCACCCTCAGCCTAACCATAAGTCTATGCCTAACCCTCACCCTAACCCTTGCACTCACCCTCACCCTAACCCTAACCCTAACCCTAAACCTAGCCCTAAACCTCATCCTAACCCTCACCCTCATCCTAACCCTAACACTAACCCGAACCCTAAACCTTACCCTAACCCGCCTCGTAACCCTAACTCTAAACACAAACCTTACCCTCACCCTAACCCTAAACCTAACCCTACACCTCAACCCTAAACCTCACCCTAATCCTCATGCTCACCTTCACCCTCAACCTCACCGTAACTCCAACCCTAACCCTAACAATAACACTAACCCTAACCCTAACCCTAACGCTCAGTATAAACATAACCCTCACCCTCAGCCTCACCTTCACCACCAACTTAACCCTAACCATAACACTAACAATAACCCTAAACCTAACCCTAACCCTAACCCTAATCCTCACCCCCACACTCACCTGAGCCTAACCCTAAGCCTAACCCTAATCCAAACACTAACTCACACCATAACCATAACCATAACCCTAACTCTAAACCTAAACCTAAGCCTAAACCTAAACCTAAACCTAATCCTCATCCTCACACTCACCCTAGCCCAATTTCTAAACTTAACCCTCACCCTAACTCTAAACCTAAACCTCACTCTCACCCTAACCCTAACACTAACCTTAACCCTAAAGCACACACCCTAATCCTCACCCTCACCATCAACCTCACCGTAACTCTAACCCTAACCCTAACAATAACACTAACCCTAACCTTAACCATAACCCTCACCCTCAGCCTCACCCTCACCGCAAACTTAGCCCTAAGCCTAACTCTAACCCTAATTCTAACCCAAAACATCACCCTCACCCTAACACAAACCCTAACCGTAACACTAACTCTAACCCTAAATCTCACCCTCACCCTAAACTTAACTCTATCCCTAACCCTAAACCTAAAACTCATCCTAACCCTTATCCTCCGGGTCAACCTCACCCTAAACCAAACCCTAACCCTAACCCTCACCCTAACCCTAAGCCTAATCCTAAACCTAACCCTAACCCTCCCACTCACCCTCACGCTAATCCTAATCAGAAACCTAACCCTATCCCTAACCCAAACCCTCACCCTAACACTCACCCTAGCCCTAACCCTTACCCTAATCCTAACCCTAAACCTCATCCTATCCCTCACCATAACCCTAAACCTAACCCTCACCCTAACCCTAACCCTCACCCTCATGCTCGGACTAAGCCTAAGCCTCACCCTCACCCTAACATTAAATCTCATTCTAACCCTCACCCTAACTGTAAACCTAACCATCACCCTAACCCTAAGCCTCACCCTCAACCTCACACTCAGTCTAACCCTAAGCCAAAGCCTAAGCCTTACCCTACACCTCACCCTCACCCTATCCAACACCCTAACCCTAATCCTCACCATCACTCTAAACCTAATCCTCACCCCCACGCTCAGCCTCACCCTAACCCCACGCCTAAGCCTAACCCTAACTGTAACCCTCACACTCATCCTCACCCTAACCCTAATCCTAACTATAATCCTAACACTAACCCTAAACCTTACCCTAAACTTCACCCTAACCCTAACCCTCACCCTTACCCTCAACCTCCTATCCCAAGCCCTAACCCTCACCCTAGCCCTCACCCTAACCCTAAATCTAACCCTAAACCTCACCCTCACCCTAACCCTAATCCTAAACCTAACCCTAAACCTCACCCTAACCCTAACCCTCAACCTCACCCTCACCCTCACCCTTACCTTAACGCTAACACTAACACTAAAAATAACACTAATCCTAACCCTAAACCCAACCCTAACCATAACCCAAACCCTAATAATAGCACTCACCCTCACCCTAACACTAATTCTAACCCTAACCCCAACTCTGACCCTAACCCTCATGTCACCATAACCCTAACACTCATCCTAACCCTCACCCTAACCCTAACCCTAAACCTCACCCTAACACTAACCACAACCCTCAACTTCATACTAGCTCTCACTCTAACCCTAATCCTAACCCTAATCTTCATCCTAACCCTCACCCTAACCCTAACCCTAACCACCACAGTAACCGTAACCCTAATCCTAACCGTCAACCTAACCCTAACTCTCATGCTCACTGTAAGCCTAACAATAAACCTCACCCTAACCCTAAACTTAAGGCGAACCCTAACCCTAACCCTAAACCTCACCCTAATCCTAACCCTCACCCTCAGCCTAACCCTAAGCCTAACCCTATCAGTAACCCTCAGACTCATCCTAACCCCTACCCTAATCCTAATCCTAACCCTTAGCCTGACCCTCACCCTCACCCTAACCCACACCCTAATCCTAAATCTAACACTAACCCTAACCCTAACCCTAACCCTCACCCTCAGCCTCACCCTAACCCTATCTCTAACCCTAAACCTCACACTCACCCTAACCCTAACCCTAAACCTCACCCTAACCCTAACCCTAACCCTAAACCTCACCCTCACAATAGCCCTCACCCTAACCCTAGTCCTAAAACTAACCCTCATCCTAACCCTCACCATAAGCCTAATCCTCACCCTCACCCTCACCCTAACCCTAAACCTAACCCTAACCTAACCCTACCCCTCACCCTCACCATCACCCTTACCCTAAGTCTCACACTAACACTAAATTTAACCCGAACCCAAACCCGAACCCTAACGCTAACCCTCACCCTCAACCTCACCCTCAGCCTAACCCAAAGCCTAACCCTAAAACTAACCCTAACACACACACTCACCCTCACCCTAACTCTAATCCTAAGCCTAACCCTACCTTAACCCTCCTCCGAACTCTCACCCATAACTCACCCTCACCTTTACTCTAGACCTAACCCTATCAATAACACTAACCCTAACATGAACCATCACCATAACCCTAATCCTCACCCCCAATCTCACCCTCAGCCTAACCATAAGCCTAAGCCTAACCCTCACCCTAACCCTTACACTCACCCTAAACCTAAACCTCTCTCTCACCCTAACCCTAAACCTAACCCTAAACCTTACCCTAAACCTCACCCTAAACCTCACCCTCACCCTCATCCTTACCCTCACCGTAACTCTAACCCTAACCCTAACAATAACACTAACACTAACCCTAACCCTAACACTTAGTATAACCATAACCCTCACCCTCAGCCTCACCCTCACCACAAACTTAACCCTAACCATAACACTAACAATAGCCCTAAACCTAACCCTAAAATTAACCCTAACCCTAATCCTCACCCCACCCTCACCCTCAGGCTAACCCTAAGCTTAACCCTAATCCTCACAATAACTCTCACCATAACCCTAACCCTAACCCTAACCCTTAACCTAAACCTAAACTTAAGCCTAATCCTAAACCTAACCCTAATTCTCATCCTCACACTCACACTAGTCCAATCCCTAAACTTAACCCTCACCCTAACCGTAAGCCTAACCCTCACCCTAACCCTAACCCTCACACTCACCCTCACCCTAACCCTAATCCTAACCCTAACCCTATCCCTAACCCTAACCCTCACCCAAATACTCACCCTAGCCCTAACCCCAAGCCTAATCCAGAACCCTAACCCTAACCCTCACACTCACCCTCACCCTAACCCTAATCCTAACCCTAACCCTATCCCTAAACCTAACCCTCACCCGAATACTCAACCTAGCCCTAATCCTAACCCTAATCCTAACCCTAAACCTCATCTTAACCCTCACCCTAACTCTAACCCTAACCCTCACCCTAACCCTAACCCTAATTCTCAACCTCATGCTCCGCCTAAGCCTAAGCCTAAGCCTAAGCCTAACCCTAACCCTAACCCTAACCCTCAACCTAACCCTAACACTAACACTAAACCTTATTCTAACAATAAACCTCACCCTCAACCTAACCTGAACTCTAACCCTATCCCTAAACCTCAACCTCATCCTAACCCTTAACCTAACCCTCACCCTCACCCTCACCGTAACCATAGCCCTAACCCTAACAGTAACCCTAACCCTAGCCCTAACCCTCAACCTTACTATAACCCTCACCCTCTCACCCTCACCCTAACACTTACCCTCACCCTAATACTAACTCTAACCCTAACACAAACCATCACCCAAATCCTAATCCTCACACTCACCCTAACCCTAACCCTCACCCTCAACATAACACTCACCCTAAACCTAACCCTCATCCTCACCCTGAACCTCACAATAACCCTAACACTAATCCTCAATGTAGCCCTCACCCTAACCATACCCCTAAACCTAATCCTCATGCTATCCCTAACCCTCACCCTAGCCCTCACCCTAACCCTAACTCTACCGCTAAACCTCACCCTAAACCTAACCCTCATGCTCACCCTCTCCCTCAGTGTAACCCTAAGCCTGACCCTGACCCTAACCCTAACCCTGACACTAACTCTAATGCTTACCCTCCCCCTAACCCTCAACCTAAACTTAACCCTCACGCTCACCGTAACCCTAACCCTTACCCTCACCCTAACCCTAACCTTCACACTCAACTTCACCCTCAGCTTAATCCTAAGCATAAACCTAACCCTAAACCTCACACTCAACCTAACCCTTACCCTAATCCTAATCCTAAACCTAAGCCTAAACCTCACCCTCACCCTAACCCTCACCCTAACCCTAACTCTAACACTAACCCTAACCCTAACCCTCACCCTCAGCCTCACCCTAACCTTAAACCTAACCGTAAACCTCACCCTAAGCCTAACCCTAAATCTCACCCTCATCCTAGCCCTCACACTAACCCTAATCCTTACCGTAATGCTCATCCTAAACTTCCCCTAACACTTACCCTCACCCTCACCCTCAGCCTAAACCTGAGCCTAACCCTAACCCTGACCCTAACCCTCACACTCACCCTAAACTTTACCCTAATCCTAATCCTAACCCTAAAACTAACCCTCAACCTCAACCTAACCCTAACTCTAACAATAACCCTAAACCTAACCTTCACCATCAGCCTCAGCTTAACCTTAACTCTAACCCTAAACTTCACCTTCACCCTAACCCTAATCTTATATCTCACCATAAACCTAACCCTAAACCTCACCCTCAGACTAGCCCTCACTCTAAACCTATTCCTAAACCTAACCCTCATCATAACCCCCACCCTCACACTAACCCTAATCCTCAAATTCACCCTAACCATAAACCTAACCCTAAAGCTCAAATTAACCCAAAACCTCACCCTCACCATAACCCTTACCCTAACCCTCACCCTAACCATAAACCTAACCCTCACCCCCACCCTCACCCTCACCATAACTCTAACCCTAACCCTAACAATAACACTAACCCTAACCCTAACCATCACCATAACCCTAATCCTCACACTCACCCTCATCCTCAGCTTAACCCTAAGGCTAAGCCTAACCCTCACCCTAACCCTCACACTCACCCTCACCCTAACCCTAATCCTAAACTTAGCCCTATCCCTAAACCTCAACCTAAAACTCACCCTCACCCTAACCCTAACCCTAACCCTAAACCTCACACTAACCCTAACCCTAACACTAACCCTAAGTCTAACCCTCAACCTCACCCTCATTCTAACTCTAACCCTAACCCTAAACCTAAACCTAAACCACATCTTAAACCTAATCCTCACACACAGCCTAACCATTACCACAATCCTAATCCTATCACTAAGCCTAACCCTCACCCACACCCTAACCCTCACCCTAACCCTAACTCTAACACTAACCCTAACCCTCACCCTCAGCCTCACCCTAACCCTAACTCTAACACTAAACCTCATCCTCACCCAAACCCTAACCCTAAACTTAACGCTAAATCTCACCCTAACACTAACCCTAAAACTCACCCTCACCCTAGCCCTCACCCTAACCCTAATCCTAACCCTAACTCTCATCCAAACCCTCCCCATAAACCTAACCCTAACCCTAACCCTCACACTCACCCTCAACGTAACCCTAATCCTAAACCTAGCACTATCCCTAAACCTCAACCTAAACCTCACCCTCACCCTAAACCTAACACTAACCCTAACCCTAAACCTCACGCTAACTGTCCCCCTAACCCAAACTCTAACCCTAAACCTCACCCTCAACCTAACCCTAACCCTAAACCTAAACCTCACCCTAAACCTCACACTAACCCTAACCTTCACTCTCTCCCAAAACCTCAAAGTAAGTCTAACTCTAAACCTAACAATAACACTAACCCAAACCCTAACCCTAAACTTAACCATAACCCTCACTCTCAGCCTCACCCTCACCGCAAACTTAACCCTAACCATAACACTATCAATAACCTAACCCTAAAACTCAACCTAATCCTCACCCCCAAGCTCACCCTCAGCCTAACCCTAAGCCAGACCCTAAACCTAACTCTCACTGTAACCCTAGCCCTAACCCTAAACCTAACACTAAACCTAACCCAAACCCTAACCCTAATCCTCAGCCTCACCTCACCCTAACCCAAACACTAACCCTAACCCCCACCCTAACCCTAAGCCTAAGCCTAACCCTAACCCTAACCCTCACACTCACCCTCACCATAATCCTAAACCTAACCCTATCCCTAAACCTAACCCTCACCCTAACCCTCACCCTAGCCCTCACCCTAACCCTAACTCTAACCCTAACCCTAAACCTAAACCTCATCCAAACCCTAAACCTAACCCTCACCCTCACCCTCCACGTAACCATAGCCCTAACCCTAACAGTAACCCTAACCCTAGCCCTAACACTCAACCTTACTATAACCCTCACCCTAACCCTCACCCTCACCCTAACACTTACCCTCACCCTAATACTAACTCTAAACCTAACACAAACCATCAACCTAACCCTAATTCTCACACTCACCCTAACCCTAACCCTCACCCTCAACCTAACCCTCAACCTAAACCTAACCCTCATCCTCACCCTGAACCTCACAATAACCCTAACACTAATCCTCAGTCTAGCCCTCACCCGCACCCTACCCCTAATATAATCCTCAAGCTAACCCTAACATTCACCCTAGCCCTCACCCTAACCCTAACTCTACCACTAAACCTCACCCTAACCCTAAACCTCATGCTCACCCTCTCCCTCAGTGTAACCCTAGGCCTAACCCTACCCCTAACCTTAACACTCACACTAACTCTAACTATTACCCTCACCCTAACCCTCAACCTAAACCTAATCCTCACGCTCAACGTAACCCTAACCCTTACCCTCAACCCAACCCTAACCTTCACCCTCAACCTCACCCTCAGCTTAATCCTAAGCATAACCCTAACACTAACCCTAACCCACATACTCAACCTAACCCTTACCCTAATCCTAATCCTAAACTTAAGCCTAAACCTCACCCTCAACCAAACCCTCAACCTAACCTTAACTCTAACACTAACCCTAACCCTAATCCTCACCCTCAGCCTCACCCTAACCCTAAACCTAACCCTAAACCTCATCCTAAGCTAACCCTAAATCTCACCCTCATCCTAGCCCTCACTCTAACCCTAATCCTTACCGTAATGCTCATCCTAACCTTCCCCTAACCCTAACCCTAACCCCTACCCTAATCCTCAAGCCCACCCTCACCCACAGCCTAACCCTAAGCCTGACCCTAACTCTAAACCTCACTGTAACTTTAACCCTAACCCTAACTCTAACCCTAACCCTAACCCTAAACCTAACCATAATACTCAACATCACCCTCACCCTAACCCAAACCCTAAACCTAACCCTCAACCTATCCCTAATCCTAACCCTAAACTTAACCCTCAACCTAACCTTCACCCTATCCCTAACTCTAACAATAACCCTAACCCTAAGCCCCATCCTCAGCCTCACCCTAAGAATAACTCTATCCCTAACCCTAACACTAAACCTCACCCTAAGCCTAAGCCTAATCCACACCCTCACCCTCACCATAACCGTAACCCTAACCCTAACCCTAAAATTAACCCTAACCCTATCCCTAACCCTCACCTTAACCATAACCCTCACCCTAATCCTAACCCTCAACATAACACTTACCCTCACTCTAACACTAACCCTAACCCTATCACTAACCCTCACACTAAACCTAACCCTCACCCTAATACTAAACCTCACCCTAACCATAACCCATACCCACACCCTCACCGAAACGCCCACCCTAACCGTAATTCTAATGCTCACCCTCACCCTAACCCTAACCCTCATCCTCACACTAAACCTCACACTGACCCTAACCCTAATCCTCAATCTAATACTCACCCTAACTCTAACCCTAACCCTTACCCTAACCCTAAACCGAACTTTAACCCTCACCCTTAGCCTAAACCATACCTTTACCCTTAGCATCTTTATCACCCTAAACATCACCCTAACCCTAAATCACATCCTAATCCTCACCCTACCATAAACCAAACCATCCCCCTAACCCTAACCCTCACCGTCAACCTCACGCTCAGCTTATTCCTAAGCATAAGCCTAAGCCTATCCCTTACCCTCACGCTCACCCTCACTGTAACTCTAACCCTAACCCAAACAATGAAACTAATCCTAAGCCTAAACCAAACCCTAACCCTAACCCTACCTTAATCCTAACACTCAACCTCACCCTAACACTAATCCTAACCCTAACCCTCACCCTAATGCTCACCCTCACCCTTATAGTAACCTTAAACCTCAACCTAACCCTCACCCTAACCCTAAACCCTAAACCTAAACCTCACCCTAACACTAACCCTGACCCTCACCCTCTCCCTAGCCATCACCCTAACCCTAATCCTAACCCTAATCCTCATCCTAACCCTCACATTAACCCTAAGACTAACCCACACCCTAACCATAACCCTAAGACTAACCCACACCCTAACCCTAACGCTAACACTAACCCTCACCCTAAACCTAACCTTCACCCTAAACATATCCCTCACGCTGATCATCAACCTCAGCGAAACCCTAACCCTAACAGTCACACTCAACTTAACCCTTACCCTAATCCTAATCCTAACCCTAAGCCTAACCCTCACCCTCACACTAACCCTCACCATATCCCTAACACTAAAACTAGCCCTAAACCTAACCCTCACCCTAAGCCTCAACCTAACCCTAACTCTAACCCAAAACCCCACCCTCACCCTTACGCTATTCCTAACCCTAAAACTAAACCTCACCCTAAACTTAATGGTAAATCTCAACCGAACCCTCACACGAACCCTTACCCTAATCCTAATCCTAACCCTAACCCTCGACCTAAACCTCCCCCTAACCCTAACTCTAACCCTAAACCTCACCCTCACCCTAACTCTACACCTCACGCTAACCCTAAACTTAACCCTCACCCTCACCATAACTCTAACCCTAACCCTAACAATAACACTAATCCTAACCCTAACCCTAACCCTAATCCTAACCCTCATCCTCACCCTAACTGTAATCCTAATCATAATCCTCACCCTAACCCTAACCCTCACCATTACTGTAACCCTAACCCTCATCCTAACCCTCACCCTAAGCATTACCCTAATCCTCACCCTAACACTAACCCTAACTCTCACCCTCACCCTAGCCCTCACCCTAACACTAATCCTAACCCTAATCCTCATCCTAAACCTCACCCTAACCCTCACCCTAACACTAATCCTAACAATAACCCTCACTCTAACACTAATACTAACCCTCACCCTCAACCTCAGCCTAAACCTAAGCCTAACCCAACACTAACACTAACCATCACCCTCAACTAACCCTCACCTTAACCCTAACTCTAACACTAACACTAACCCTAACCCTCACATTCAGCCTCACTCTAAACCTAACTCTAACCCTAAACCTCACCCTCAACCTAACCCTAACCCTAACCTAATCCTAAACCTCACCCTAAACCTAACCCTAAACATCACCTTCACCGTAGCTCTCACCCTAACCCTAATCCTAAACCTAACATTCATCCTAACCATAGCCATGACACTAACCCTAACCCTCACCCTAACCCAAAACCTCACCCTCACCCTCTCCTGTAGCCTAAGATTAAGCCTAACCCTAACATTAACCCTAACCCCCACACTCACCCTAAACCTAACCCTAATCCTCATCCTAACCCACACCCTCACCCTAACCCTCACCCTAACCCTAACCCTAAAACTAACCCTAACCCTAAACCTCACCCTCAGCCTCACCCTAACCCTAACTCTAACCCTAAACCTCAACCTCACCCTCACCCTATCCCTAAACCTAACCCTAAACCTCACCCTAAACCTAACCCTAAACCTCACCCTCACCCTAGCCCTTACCCTAACCCTAATCCTAACGCTAACCCTCATACTAACCCTCCCCCTAAACCTAACCCTAACCCTGAACCTTACCCTAGACCTCACCCTCAACCTCACCCTCATCCTAACCCTAAGGCTAACCCTAAACCTATCCATAACACACACACTCACCCTCACCCTAAGCCTAAACCTATCCCTAACCCTAACCCTAAACCTCACCCTAACTCTTACCCTAACCCTAAACCTAACACTATCCCTAAACTTAATGCTCACCTTCAGCCTCACCCTACCCCTAACTCTAACCCTAAACCTCACCCTCACCCTAAACCTAACTCTAGCCTTACCTAAACCCTAAACCTCACCCTAAAACTAAACCTAACCCTCAACCTCACCGTAACCTTAACCTTAAACCTAACCCTAACAATAACCCTAACCCTAATCCTAAACCTCACCCTAACCACAACCCTCACCCTAAACCAAGATCTCACCCTAACACTTAACCTTACCCTAACACTAACCCTAACCCTAACACTAACCCTCAAACTAACACTAACTGTAACCCTAAGCCCAAACCTCAACTTAAGCCTCACCCTCACCCTAACCCTAACACTAAGCCTAACCCTAACAATAA
Source organism: Dipodomys merriami (assembly GCF_024711535.1). Lineage (NCBI taxonomy): Eukaryota > Metazoa > Chordata > Mammalia > Rodentia > Heteromyidae > Dipodomys > Dipodomys merriami. Next base: position 220,583 of record NW_027202370.1, on the reverse strand, counting down.
CACTAACCCTAACCCGAACCATCACCATCATCTTAGTCCTCACCCCCAACCTCTCCCTCAGCCTAACCCTAATCCTAAGCCTAACCCTCACCCTAACACTCACACTCACCCTCACCCTAACCCTAATCCTAAACCTAAACCTATCCCTAAACCTCAACTTAACCCTCACCCTCATCCTAACCCTTACACTAACCCTAACCCTAAACCTCACCCTAACCCCAAATCTAACACTAACCCTAATAGTAACACTAACAATAAACCTAAAACTAACCCTCACCCGAAACCTCCCCCTAACACTATATCTAATGCTAAACCTCACCCTCAGCCTAACCCTAACCCTAACTCTTAACCTAACCCTCACCCTCACCGTAAATCTAACACTAACCCTAACAATAACACTAACCCTAACCCTAACACTCACCCTCACCCTTACCCTCAGCCCAACCCTAAGCCTAAGCCTAACCCTGAACCTAACCCCCACACTCACCCTAACCCTTACCCAAATCCTGATCCTAACCCTAAGCCTAACCCTCACCCTCATCCTAATCCTCACCCTAACCCTAACTCTAACAATAACCCTAACATTAACCCTCACCCTCAGCCATATCCTAACCCTAACTCTAACCATAAACCTCACCTTAACCCTAACCCTAACCCTAAACCTCACCCTAAACCTAACCCTAAACCTCACCCTCACCCTAGCCCTCACCCTAACCCTAATCCTAAACCTAACCCTCAACCTAATCCTCAACCTCACAGTAACCCTAACACTCACCCTCACCCTAACCCTAAACCTAACACTGAAGCTCAACCTAACCCTAACCCTCACCCTCACCATAACCCTTACACTAACCCTCACCCTAAACCTAAACCTAACCCTCACCCCCACCCTCACCCTCACCATAATTCTAACCCTAACTCTAACACTAAACCTAACCCTAACCATCACACTAACCATAATCCTCAGCCCCACCCTCATCCTCAGCCTAAACCTAAGCCACAGCCTAACCCTCACATTCACCCTCACACTAACCTGAATCCTAAAGCTAGCCCTATCCCTAAACTTCAACCTAAACCTCACCCACACCCTAACCCTAACACTAACCCTAACCCTAAACCTCACCCTAACCCTCACCCTAACCCTAACTCTAATCCTAAACTTCACCCTCACCCTCACCCTAACACTAAATCTCACGCTAAACCTCACCCTAACCGTAACCCACACCCGCACTCTCAACATCACCATAACTCTAACCCTAACCTTAACAATAACACTAACCCTAACAATAACCCTAACCCTAACCGTAACCCTCACCCTCAGCCTCAATCTCACCACTAACTTAACCCTAAACATAGCAATAACAATAACCAAAACCCTAACCCTAACCCTAATACTCACTCCCACCCTCACCCTCAGCCTAACCCTAAACCTCATCCTAAACCTAATCCTCAGCCTCACCCTCACCCTAATCCAAACCCTAAACATAACCCTCACCCTAACCCTAAGCCTAACCCTAACCCTAACCCTCACACTCACACTCACCCTCACCGTAACCCTAAACCTAACCCTAAAGCTCACCATAACCCTAACCCTCATCCTAACCCTCACCCTAACTCTAACCCTAACCCTAAACCTCACCCAAATTCTAACCCTAACCCTCACTCTCACACGAGTCCTCATCCTAACCCTAATCCTAACCCTAATCCTCATCCTAACCCTAAACCTAACACTAACACTCACACTCACCCTAAACCTTACCCTAATCCTAATCCTAAAACTAAGCCTAACCCTCACCCTCAACCTAACCCTCACTGTAACCCTAACTCTAACACTAAACCTAACCCTAAACCTCACCCTCAGCCTCACCTTAACCCTAACTCTAACCCTAAACCTCAACCTCACCATACCCCTAAACCTAAACCTAAACCTAAAGCTCACCCTAACCCTAATCCTAAACCTCACCCTCACCCTACCCTCATCATAACCCTAATCCTAACCCGCACCCTAACCCAAACCCTCCTCCCTCACCCTCACCTTCAGCCTAACACTAAGCCTAAACCTAACCCAAACCTAACCCTCACACTCACCCTAACCCTAACCCTAATCCTAATCCTAATCCTAACACTAATCCTAAACCTCACCCTCACCCTAACCCTCACCTTAAGCCTAACCCTAATATTAATTCTAACCCTAACCTTAACACTAAACCACATTCTAAACCTAAACCTCACATTAACCCTAAAACTAATACTCAATCTAACCCTCACCCTCACCCTCACTCTAGACCTCACCCTAACCCTAAACCTCATCCTCACCCTAAAACTCACACTAACCCTAATCTTAACCCTAACCCTAACCCTAACCCTAAACCTCAACCTAACCCTCACCCTAACCTTAACACAAACACTAACACTAAACCTTAACCTAATCCTAATCCTAACCATAATCCTAAACCTCACCTTAATCCTATGTCTAACCCTAAACCTCACCCTCACCCTAACTCTAACCCTAACCCTAAACCTCACCCTAACCCTAACCCTAAACATCACCCTCACCCTAGCCCTCACCCTAACCCGAATACTAACCCTAACCCTCACCCTAACCCTCCCCATAACTATAACCCTACCCCTCACCCTAACCCTAAACCTCACCCTCACCCTCACAGTCAGCCTAACCCTAAGCCTAACCCTAAACCTAACCCTAACCCTCACACACACCCGCACCCTCACCCTCACCATAATTCTAACCCTAACCCTAAAACTAACCCTCACCCTCACCCTAACCCTAACACTATCCCTAACACTAACCCTCACCCTAACCCAATATCTAACCCTAAACCTCACCCTCACCCTAACCCTAACCCTAAACCTCACCCCCACCCTCACCCTCACCGTAACTCGAACCCTAACCCTAACAATAACCCTAAACCTAACCCTAACCATCACCCTAACCCTAATCGTCACAGCCACCCTCACCCTCAGCATAACCCTAAGCCTAAGCCTAACCCTCACCCTAATCCTCATACTCACGGCACCCTAACCCTAATCCTAAACCTAACACTATCCCTAAATCTCAACCTAACCCTCTCCCTTCCCCGAACCCTAACAATAACCCTAACCATAAACCTCACATTAACACTCCCCCTGAACCTAACTCTAACCCTAAAACTCACCCTCACCCTAACAATAAACCTAAACCGAACCCTAATCCTCACACCCACCCTCACCCTCAGCCTAACCCTAAACCTAACCCTAACACTAACCCTAACCCTAAACCAAACCCTAAACCTAACCCTAAACCTAACCGTAATCCTCAGCCTCACCCTAACCCTAACCAATCCCTAACACTAAACCTCACCCTAACTCTAAGCCTAACCGTAACCCTAACACTAACCCTCACCCTAACTCAAATCCTAAACCTAACCCTATCCCTAACCCTAAACCTTACCCTAACCCTCACCCTAGCCTTCACCCTAAACATAATCCTAACCCTAAACCTCATCCTAACCCTCACCCTAAACCTAACCCTCACCCTCATGGTCAGCCTAAGCCTAAGCCTAAGCCTAACCCTAACCCTAATCCTAACACTCACCCTATCCCTAACACTAACACTATCCCAAACTCTAACCCTAAACCTCACCCACACCCTAACCCTAACTCTAACCCTAACCCTAAACCTAAACCTCATCCTAAACCTAACCCTAACCCTCACCGTCACCCTCACTGTAACAGTAACCCCAAACTTAACAATAACCCTAACCCTATTCCTAACCCTCACCCTAACCATAACCCTCACTCTAACACTTACACTCATCCTAACATTTACCCTCAACCTAACATGAACCCTAACAATAACACTAACGCTCACACTAACCCTATCACCCTAACCCTAAACCGCACCCTAAAAATAACCCTAACGCTCAACCTCACCCTAGCCCTCACCATAACGCTAATCCTGGTCCGCATCCTAAACCTTACATTAACCCTTACACTAATCCTCAAACTAACCCTCACCCTCACCCTAATCATAAACCTAACCCTCACCCTAACCCTAACCCTCACCCTTAGTGTAACCCTCACCCTCAGCCTAACCCTCATCTTTACCCTTACCATCAACCCCACCCTAACGCTCACCCTAACCCTAACCCTCACCCTAACCCTAACTCTACCCCTAAACCTCACCCTCACCCTAATCCTAATTCTAACCCTAACCCTAACTCTAAACTTTACCCAAATCTAACCCTCAACTTCACCCTCACCTTAACCGTAACCCTAACCCTAACCCTAACAATAACCCTAACCCTAACCCTAACCCTCACCCTAACCATAACCCTCACCCTAACATTAACCCTCACCCTAACACATACCCTCATCCTAACACTAACCCTAACACTAACACTAACCCTCAAACTAACCCTAACCCTCACCCTAAAACTAAACCTCACCCTAACCCTAACCCTAACTCTAAAACTCACCCCCAACTTAGACCTCAACCTAACCCTAATCCTAACACTCACCCTCACCCTAAACACAACCTTAACCCTCACCCTCAACCTAAGCCTAACCCTCACCCTTACCATAACCCTAACCCTCATCCTAACCCTAACCCAAACCCTAACACTAACTCTAAACCTTACCGTAAAACTAAACCTAACCCTCACCTTCACCCTAGCCCTCACCCTAACCCTAATCCTAATCCTCACCCTAACCCAAAACTTAACCGAACCGTAACTCTCACCCTAAACCTAAACCTAACCCTTACCCTCACACTCACCCTCACTCTCAGCCTAACCCTAAGCCTAAGCCTAACCCTAATCCTAACCTTCACACTCACCCTAACCCTTACCCTAATCCTAATCCTAACCCTAAGCCTAACCCTCACCCTCAAACTCAACCCCACCCTAACCCTCACCCTAACCCTAACTCTAACACTAACACTAAACCTAACCCTCAACCTCAGCCTCAACATACCCTAACTCTAACCCTGAACCTCATCTTCACCCTAACCCTAACTCTAACCCTAACCATACCACTAAACCTCACCCTCACCCTAACCCTAACCCTAACCCTAAACCTAAACCTCACCCTAACCCTAACCCTAAACCTCACCGTCTCCCTAGCCCTTACCTTAACCCTAAACCTAGCACTAACCCTCATCCTAACCCTCCCCCTAACCCTAACCCTAACCCTTAACCCTAAACCTCACCCTCAAACTTACTCTCAGCCTAACCCTAAACCTAATCCTAAACCTAATCCTAACCCACACACTCACCCTCATCCTAAACCTAATCCTATCCCTGAGCCTAACATCAACCCAAACACACCCCCTAACTCTCAATCTAAACCTAACCCTAACACTAACCCTAAACCTAACCCTCAACTTAAACCTCACTCTAACCCTAAATCTAACCCTAAACCTCACCCTCACACTAACCCTAACTCTAACCCTAACCCAAAACCTACACCTCACCCTAAACCTAAACCTCACCCTCACCCTCAACCTCAACATAACTCTAACCCTAACCCTAAAAATAACATTAACCCTAACCCTAACCCTAACCCTAAACATAACCTTCACCCTTAGCCTCAAACTCACCGCAAACTTAACCCTAACCATAACACTTACAATTACCCTATCCCTAACCCTAATCCTCATCCTCAACTCCACCCCCACCCTCACCCTCAGCCTAACCCTAACCCTAACCCTAACATTAACCCTAGCCCTCACTGTAACCCTAAACCTAACCCGAACAATAACCCTAACACTAACCCTCATCCTAACCCTCACCCTCACCTTAACCCTAATCCTAACACTAACCCTCACCATAACCCTAACCCTCACACTTACTGTAACCTTAACCCCCAACCTAACCCTCACCCTAACACTAACCCTAACCCTTAACCTCACCCTAACACTAACACTAAACCTCACCCTCAACCTAGCCCTCACCATAACCCTAATCCTAACCCTAATCCTCATCCTAAACCTCACCCTAAACCTAACCCTAAACCTCAACCTAACCCTAAACCTAACCTGAAACCTCACCCTCACCCTAAACCTCACCCTATACCTAGCACTAAACCTCTCCCTAACCCTAATCCTAAACTTCACCCTCACCGTAGCCCTTACCCTAACCCTAACCCTAACTCTAAACCTCATCCTAACCCTCCCCCTATCCCTAAACCTAACACTAAACCTAACCCTAACCCTCACCCGGACCCTAACCCTATCCCTAAACCTCACCCTCACCCTAACCCTAACTCTAAACCTAAACCTAACACTAAACTTCAACCTATCCCTAACCCTAAAACTCAATCTAACCCTCACCCTCACCCTAACCCTAACCCTAAACATCACACTAACCCTAATCCTCACCCCCACACTCACCCTCAGCCTAAGCCTAAGCCTAACCCTAAGCCTAACAATCACACTCACCCTCATCCTAACCCTAATCCTAACCCTAACCCTAACCCTAAACCTCAACCTAACCCTCACCCTAACCTTAACACAAACACTAACCCGAAACCTTACCCTAATCCTAATCCTAACCCTAATCCTAAACCTCACCCTAAGCCTCACCTTAATCCTAAGTCTAACCCTAAACCTTACCCTCACCCTTACCCTAAACCTAATCCTAAACCTCACCCTAACCCTAACCCTAAACATCACCCTCACCCTAGCCCTCACCCTAACCCTAATCCTAAACTTAACCCTGACACTAACCCTCCCCATAACTCTAACCCTAACCCTCAACCTAACCCTAACCCTCACCCTCAACCTCACAGTCAGCCTAACCCTAAGCCTTACCCTAAGCCTAAATCTAAACTTAACCGTAACCCTCACAGTCAGCCGCACGCTCACCCTCACCGTAATTCTATCCCTAACCGTAACCCTAACCCTAAACTTCACCCGAACCCTAACCCTAACCCTAACCCTCACCCTCACCCTAACCCTAACACTATCCCTAACACTAACCCTCACCCTAACCCTCACCCTAACCCAATATCTAACCCTAAACCTCACCCTCACCCTAAACTTAACCCTAACCCTAAACCCCACCCTAACCCTAAACCTAACCCTCATCCACAAGCTCACCCTCAGCCTCAGCCTAACCCTAAGCCTAAGCGAAACCCTCACCCTAATCCTCATACTCACGGCACCCTAACCCTAACCCTAAACCTAACCCTAAACCTCAGACTCACACTAACCCTAACCCTAATTGTAATCCTAAACCTAACCCTAACCCTCACACTCACCCTAACCCTCACCTAAACCGAACCCTAATCCTAACATTAACCCTAAACCTAACACTCACCCTCAGCCTCACCCTAACCCTAACTCTAACCCTAAACCTCAACCTCAACCTAATCCTAACCCTAACCCTAACCCTAAACCTCATCCTAACACTAACCCTAAACCTAACCCTCACCCTTGCCCTTACCTTAAGCCTAATCCTAACCCTAACCCTAATCCTAACCCTCTCACTAACCCTCACCCTAACCCTCACGCTAAACCTAACCCGAACCCTCAACCTCACCCTCAGCCCAACCCTAAACGTAACCCTAAACCTAACCCTAACACACACACTCACCCTCACCCTAACCCTAATCCTATCCCTAACACTAACCCTAACCCAATCCCTCCCCCTAACTCTCACTCTAAACCTAACCCTAATACTAACCCTAAACCTTACCCTCAACATAACCCTCACCCTAACCCTAACTCTAACCCTAAACCTCACCCTCTCACTAACACTGACTCTAAACCTAACCCAAACCCTAAACCTCACCATAAACTTAACCCTCACCCTCACCCTCAACCTCACCATAAGTCTAACCCTAACACTAACAATAACACTAACCTTAACCCTAACCGTAACCCTAACCATAACCCTCACCCTCAGCCTCACCCTCACTGCAAACTTAACCCTAACCATAACATTAACAATAAACCTAACCCTAATCATAATCCTCACACCCACCCCCACCCTCACCCACAGCCTAACCCTAACCCTAACAATAACGCTAATCTTAACCCTCACCATAAACCTAACCCTAACCCTAACAATAACCCTAACTCTAACCCTAATCCTAACCATCACCCTCACCCTAACCCTAATCCTAAAACTAACCCTCACCCTAACCCTAACCTTAACCCTAACCCTAACCCTAACCCTAACCCTAAACCACAACCTAACCCTAACCCTCAACCTAACCCTAAACTTAACCTGAAATCTAACTCTCATCCTAACCCTAACACTAACCCTCACCCTAACCGTAAACCTCACCCTCTCTCTCACCCTCAGTGTAATGCTTAGCCTAACACTAACCCTAAAATTACCCCTCACACTCACCCTAACACTTACCCAAATCCTAATCCTAACCCTAATCCTAACCTTAACCCTCAGCCTCAACTTAACCCTAAGTCTAACCCTAAACCTCACACTCACCCTAATTCTAACCCTAACCCTAACCATAAACCTCACCCTAACCCTAACCCTAAACATCACCCTCACCCTAGCCCTCACCCTAAAGCTAATCCTAACCCTAACCCTCATCTTAACCCTCCCCATAATCCTTACACTAACCCTCACCCTAACCCTAACCCTCACACTCACCTTTACCTTACTCTAATCCTAATCCTAACCCTAAACCTAACCCTCACCCTCAAACTAAACCTCACCGTAACCCTAACTCTAACACTACCCCTAACACTAACCCAAAACTTCAGCCTCAACCTTACCCTAACTCTAACCCTCAAACTCACCCTCAGCCTAACCCAAACCCTAACCCTAACCCTCACCCTAACCTTAAGTCTAACCATCACCCTAACCCTAAACCTCACCCTCAACCTCACACTCAGCCTAAACCTAAGCCTAAGCCTAACACTAACCTTACCTTCACCCTCACACTAGCCCTCAACCTAACAATAATCCTAACCCTATCCCTCATCCTAACCCACACCTTATCCCTAACCCTAACCATCACCCTAACCCTAATCCTCATCCCCACCCTCACCCTCAGCATAACCATAACCCTAAGCCTAACCCTAACCCTAACCCTCACATACCCTAATCCTTACTGTAATCCTAAACCTAACCCTAACCCGAAACCTCAACCTAACCCTCACCCTAAACTTAACCCTAACACTAACCCTAACCCTAAGCCTTGATCTAACCCTCCCCCTAACCCTAAATATAATCCTAAAACTCACCCTCACCCTAACCCAAATCCTAACCCTAACCCTCACCCTAACCCTAACCCTCAACCTCACTGTGACCCTAACCCATATCCTAACCCTCACCCTAACCGTAACCCTAAACCTCACCCAAACACTAATCCTAACCCTCACCCTCACCCTAGCCCTCACCCTAACCCTAATCATAACCCTAATCCTCATCCTAACCATCACCCTAACACTAACCCTAACCCTCACCCTAATCCTAAGCCTAACCCTAACCCTCAACCTAACCCTAACCCTCACCCTCACTGTAACCTTAACTCTAACCCTCACCCTAACCCTAAACTTAACCCGAAATCTAACTCTCACCCTAACCCTACCCATAACGCTCACCCTAACCCTAATCATTAAACTCACCCTCACCCTAAGACTAAGCCTAACCCTACACCTAACTCTAACCCTAACCTTAACCCTCACCATAACACTAAACTTAAACCGAACCCTATTTCTCACCCTAACCCTTCCCATAAATCTCACCCTAACCCTAATGCTCACCCTCACCCTCACACTAAGCCTAACTCTAAGCGTAAACCTAACCCTAACCCTAACTCTCACACTCACACTAATACTTACCCTAATACTAAAAAGAACACTAAGCCTTACCCTCAACCTCAACCTAACCCTCACCATAACCGTAATTCTAACACTAACCCTAACCCTCATCCTAACCCTAACTCTAACTCTAAACTTCACCCTCTCCCTAACACTAACCCTAAACCTAACCCTAAACCTCACCCTAACCCAAACCCTAAACCTCACCCTCACCCTAGCCCTCACCCTAACCCTAATCCTAAACCTAACCGTCATCCTAACTCTCACCCTAACACTAACCCAAACCCTAACACTCACCCTAACCCTAAACTTAACAGGAATGCTAACTCTCACCCTAATCCTAATCCTAACACTCACACTAACCCTAACCCTCACCTTCAGCCTAACACTAAGACTAAATGTAACCCTAACTCTAACCCTCACATTCACCATAAACCTAACCCTAATCCTAATCCTAACACTAACCCTAATCCACACCCTCACCCTAACCATCACCTTAAGCCTAACCCTAATATTAATCCAAACCCTAACCCCAACCCTAAACCTCATCTTCACCCTAAACCTCACACTAACCCTAACACTAATCCTCAATCTAACCCTCACCCTCATCCTCACCCTAGCCCTCACCCTAACCCTATCCCTCATCCTCGCCCTAAACCTCACACTAACCCTAACACTAATCGTCAATCTAACCCTCACCCTTACCCTAACCCTAAACCTAACCCTCACCCTGACCCTAACCCTACCCCTAAACCTCACCCTCAACCTAAACATAACTCTAACCCTAACCCTAACACTAAAACCTCACCCTATCCCTAACCCTAACCCTCACACTCAACCTCATGCTCAGCCTAACCCTAAGCCTAACACAAACCCTAACCCTCACACTCAGCCTAACCCTAACCCTAATTCAAACCCTAAACCTCACACTCACCTGCATCCTCACTGTCACTGTAATTCTATCCCTAAACCTAACCCTAACCCTAAACCTCACCCAAACTCTAACCCTAACCCTAACCCTAACCCTCACCCTTACAGTACCTCTAAACCTAACCTTAACCCTAACCCTAAACCTCACCCTAACCGTAACACTAACCCTAAGCCTAACCCTCCCAATAACCCTATATCTAACCCTAAACCTCACCCTCACCCTAACCTTAACACTAACCCTAACCCTAACCCTCAACCTATCCCTCATCCTAACCCTATATCTAACCCTAAACCTGACCCTCACCCTAACCCTAACCCTAACCCTAACTCTAAACCCCACCCTAACCCTAACCCTAACCCTCACCCGCACTCTCACATTCACCAGAATTCGACCCCTAACCCTAACAATAACACTAACCCTAACCCTAACCATCACCCTAACCCTAATCCTCACCCCCACCCCCACCCTCAGCCTAAGCCTAACCCTCACGCTAACCCTCATACTCACACTCACCGTAACGCTAATCCTAACCCTAACCCTATCCCTACACCTCAACCTACCCCTCACCCTCACCCTAAAACTAACCCTAACCCTAAACCTCATGCTAACCCTCCCCCTAACCCTACCTCTAAACCTAAACCTCACCCTCACCCTAACCCTAAACCTAACTCTAACCCTAAACCTCATCCTAAACCTAACCATTACCCTCAACCTCAACCTCATTGTAACTCTAACCCTAACCCTAAAAATAACACTAAACCTAACCCTAGTCCTAAACCTAACCATAACCCTCAGCCTCACCCTCACAGCAAACTTAACCCTACCCATAACACTAACAATAACGCTAACCCAAACCCTAACCCTAATCCTCACCCCCACCCCCACCCTCAGCCTAAGCCTAACCCTCACGCTAACCCTCATACTCACACTCACCGTAACGCTAATCCTAACCCTAACCCTATCCCTACACCTCAACCTACCCCTCACCCTCACCCTAAAACTAACCCTAACCCTAAACCTCATGCTAACCCTCCCCCTAACCCTACCTCTAAACCTAAACCTCACCCTCACCCTAACCCTAAACCTAACTCAAACCCTAAACCTCATCCTAAACCTAACCATTACCCTCAACCTCAACCTCATTGTAACTCTAACCCTAACCCTAAAAATAACACTAAACCTAACCCTAGTCCTAAACCTAACCATAACCCTCAGCCTCACCCTCACAGCAAACTTAACCCTACCCATAACACTAACAATAACGCTAACCCTAACCCTAACCCTAATACTCACCCGCACCCTCACCCTCAGCCTAACCCTAACCCTAAACCTAAACCTAACACTCAAGGTAACTCTAACCCTAACCCTAACACTAACACTAACCCTAACCCTAAACCAAACCCTAAATCTAACCCTAATCCTCAGCCTCAACCTCACCCTAACCCAAATCCTAACACTAACCCTCACCCTAACACTAAGCCTAACCCTAAAACTAATCCTAACCCTCACACTTACCCTCACCCTAACCCAAATCCTAAACCTAAACCTATTCCTAAAACTCACCCTAGCCCTCACCCTAAGCCTAATCCTAACCCTAAACCTCATCCTAAACCTCAACCTAACCCTAACCCTAACCCTCACCCTAACCCTAACTCTAACACTCACCCTCATGCTCACCCTAAGCCTAAGCATAAGCATAAGCCTAACCCTAACCCTCAACCTATCCCTAACCCTAACACGATCACTAACTCTAACCCTAAACCTCACCCTCACCCTAAACCGAACTCTAACCCTGACCCTAAACCTAAACCTCATCCTAACCCTAAACCTAACCCTCACCCTCACTATAACTGTAACCCTAACCCTAACAATAACACTAACCCCAATCCTCACCCTCACCATAACCATAACCCTCACCCTAACCCTCACCCTAAACCTAACCCTAATCCTAAACCTCACCCTAACACTAACACTAAACCCTCAACCTAGCACTCACCCTAACCCTAATCCTAACCCTAATACTCATCCTATCCATCACACTAAACCTAACTCTAAACCTCACCATAACCCTAACCCTAACCAACAACCTAACCCTAACCCTCAACCTAACTGTAACCCTAACACTCACACTCAATGTAACCCTTACTATAATGCTGATCCTAACCCTAATCCTAAACCTCACCCTAAGCCTCACCTTATCCCAAAGTCTAACCCTAAACCTCACCCTCACCCTAAACCTAACCCTAACCCTAACCCTAAACCTCACCCTAACCCTAACCCTAAACATAACCCTCACCCTAGCCCTCACTCTAACCCTAATCCTAACCGTAACCCTCATCCTAACCCTCCCCATAACCCTAACCCTAACCCTGACCCTAAACCTAACCCTCACCCTCACCCTCAGCTTATCCCTAAGCATAAACCTAAGCTTAAGCATAAACCAAACCCTAAACCTCACACTCACCCGCACTCTCACCCTCAACCTAACCCTAACCCTAAACCTAACCCTCAACCTGACCCTAACCTTAACACTAACCCTAACCCTAACCCTCAACCTAACCCTCCCCCTAACCCGATATCTAAACCTAAACCTCACCCTCACCGTAAACCTAACCCTAAACCTAAACCCCACCCTAACCCTAAACCTAACCCTCACCCGCATGCCCACCATAACCAAAAGTCAAACCCTAACGCTAACAATAACACTAACCCTAACGCTAACCATCACCCTAATCCTAATCCTCACCCCCAGCCTCACCCTCACCCTCACCCTAAGCCTAAGCCTAATGCTCACCCTATGCCTCATACTCATGCTCACTCTACCCCTAATCATAAACCTAACCCTATCCCTAAACCTCAACCTAACCCTCACCCTCACCCTAACCCTAACATTAACCTAACCGTAACCCTCACCCTAAACCTCCCCCTAACCCTATATCTAACCCTAAACCTCACCCTCATCCTAAACCTAACCCTAACCCTAAACCCCACCCTAACCCTAAACCTAACCCTCACCCGCACCCTCACCCTCACCGAAACTCAAACCCTAACCCTAAAAAATAACACTAACCCTAACCATAAACATCACAATAAACCTAATCCTCACCCCCACCCTCACCCTCAGCCTAACCCTAAGCCTAAGCCTAACCCTCACCCTAAGCCTCATACTCATGCTCACCCTAACCCTAATCCTAAACCTAACCCTATCCCTGAACCTCAACCGAACCCTCACCCTCACCCTAACCCTAACACTGACCCAAACCCTCAACCTCAGCCTAACCCTCATCCTAAACCTAACTCTAACCCTAAAACTCATCACCCTAAGCCTAACCCAAATCCTCAGCCCCACCCTGACCCTCACCCTAAACCTAAACCTAAATCTAACACTAACCCTAACACTAAAACTCACCATATCCCTAACCCAAACCCTCACACTCAACTTCATGCTCAGGCTTACCCTAAGCCTAACACTAAACCTAACCCTAACCCTCACACTCACCCTAACCCTTAAGGTATTCCTAATCTGAACACTAAGCCTTACACTCACCCTCACCCTAACCCTCACCATAACCCTAACTCTTACACTAACCCTAACCTTAACACTCAGCCTAACCCTAACCCTAACTCTAACCCTAAACCTCACACTAACCTGCACCATCACTGTCACTGTAATTCTAACCCTAACACTAACCCTAACCCTAAATCTCACCCTAACCCTAACCCTAAACCTAAACTTAATCCTCACCCTAACCCTATATCTAACCCTAAACCCCACCCTCACCCTAACCCTAACACTAACCCTAACCCTAAACCCCACCCTAACCCTAACCCTAACCCTCACCTGCACGCTCACCTTCACCGTAACTCGAAACCTAACCCTAACAATAACACTAACCCTAACCCTAACCCTCACCCTAAACCTAATCCTCACCCCCAACCCTCACCCTCAGCCTAACCCTAAGCCTAAGCCTAACCCTCACCCTAACCCTCATACACATGCTCAACCTAACCCTAATCCTAAACCTAACCCTATCCCTAAACCTCAACCTAACCCTCACCCTCACCCTAACCCTAACACTAACCCTAACCCTAACCCTCCCCCTGACCCTCCCCCTAACTCTATATCTAACCCTAAACCTCACCCTCACACTCAACCTAACCCTAACACTAAACCCCACCCTAACACTAAGGCTAACCCTCACCCGCACCCTCACCGTCACCATAATGCAAACCCTAATCCTAACAATAACACTAAACCTAACCCTAACCATCACCCTAACCCTAATCCTCTCCCCCACGCTCACCCTCAGCCTAACCCTAAGCCTAACCCTCACCTTAAGGCTCATACTCATGCTCAACATAACCCTAATCCTAAACCTAACCCTATCCCTAAACCTCAACCTAACCCTCACCCTCACCCTAACCCTAACACTAACCCTAACCCTAAACCTCACACCAAACCTCTCCCTAATCCTAACTCTAACCATAAAACTCACCATCACCCTAACAATAACCCTAAACCTAATCCTCAGCCCCACGCTCACCCTCATCCTAACCCTAACTCTAACCCTAACCCTAACACTAAACCTCACCATATCCCTAACCCTAATCCTCACACTCAACCTCATGCTCAGCCTTACCCTAAGCCTAACACTAACCCTAAACCTAAGCCTCACACTCACCCTAACCTTACCCTATTCCTAATCCTAACACTAAGCCTTACACTCACCCTCACCCTACTCCCTCACCATAACCCTAACTCTAACACTAACCCTAACCCTAACACTGAGCATAACCCTAACCCTAACTCTAAACCTAAACCTCACACTAACCTGCACCCTCACCGTCATTGTAATTCTAACCCTAACTCTAACCCTAACCCTAAACCTCACCCTAACCCTAACCCTAACCCTAACCCTCAACGTAACTCTAACCCTCACCCTCACTGTAACCCTTACACTAAACCTCACTCTAACCCTAAACTTAACCCTAACCCTAACTCTCACCCTAACCCTAACCCTAACACTCATCCTAACCCTAACCCTCACACTCACCCTCACCTTCAGCCTAACACTAAGCCTAACCCTAACCCTAACCCTAACACTCACACTCACCCTGAACCCAACCCTAATCCTATTCCTAACACTAACCCTAAAACTCACCCTCACCCTAACCCTCACGTTAAGACTAACCCTAACATTAATCCTAACGCTAAACCTAAACCTAAACCTCATCCTCACCCTAAACCTCACACTAACCCTAACACTAATCCTCAATCTAACCCTCAACCTCACCCTCACCCTAGCCCTCACCCTAACCCTAACCCTCATCCTCACCCTAAACCTCACACTAACCCTAACACTAATCCTCAATCTAACCCTCACCCTCACCCTCACCCTAACCCTAAACGTCAACCTAAACCTAACCCTCACCCTTGTCATAAACCTGACCCTCAGCGTAACTTTCACCTTTACCCTTACCGTCACCCCCACGCTAACCCTCACCATAACACTACCCCTCACTCTGACCCTAAACCTACCCCTAAACCTCACCCTCACCCTAACCTTAACTCTAACCCTAAACCTAACATTAACCTTACCCTATCCCTAACCCTCAAACTCATGCTCAGCCTAACCCTAAGCCCAAGCTTATCCCTTACCCTAAACTTCACCCTCATCCTAGCCCTCACCATAACCCTAAGCCTAACACTAACCCTCATCCTAACAATCACCCTAACCCTAAAAATAACCATTACCCTAACCCTAATCCTCACCCCCACCCTCGCCCTCAGCCTAACCCAAAGCCTTAGCCTAACCCTAACCCTCACACTCACCCTCAACCTAAACCTAATCCTAACCCTAAGCCTAAACTTAACCCTATCCCTAAACCCCAGCCTAAACCTAACCCTAACCTTAACCTTAAAACTAACCCTAACATTAATGCTCGACCTAACCCTCCAACATTAAATCTATCACTAAACCTCACCCTGACCCTAACTCTAATCCTAAACCTAACCCTAAACCTCACCCTAACCCTATCCCTAACCCTCACCCTAACCCTCACCCTCACCCTGACCATAACTCTAACCCTAACCCTACAAATAACACTAATCTTATACCTAAACCTAACCCTAAACCTAACACTCACCCTAACCATAATCTTAACACTAAGCTTCATCCTAACCCTAACCCAAACCCTACCCCTAACCCTACACCTTACCCTAACACTAACCCTAAACCTCACCCTTACCTTAGCCCTCACCCTAACCCTAATCCTAACCCTAACCCTCATCCTAAACCTCCCCATAACCCTAACCCTCACCCTCACCCTAACCCTAACCCTCACCCTCACCCTCACACTCAGCCTAACCTTAAGCGTAACCCTAAACCTAACCCTAACCCTCACACTCCCCCTAACCCTAACCCTAATCGTAATCCTAACCCTAACCCTAACCCTCAACCTTATCCTAACATTCACCCTCACCCTCACTCTCAGCCTAACTCTAAGCCTAAGCCTAACCCTAACGCTAAATCTGACACTCACCCTAACCCTTAACCTAATCCTAATCCAAAACCTAAGCCTAACCCTAACCCTAAACCTCAACCTGACCTTTACCCTAACTCTAACCCTAAACCTCGCCCTCACGCTAAACATAACTCTAATCTTAACCCTAACACTAAACCTCACTCTTACCCTAACCCTAACCCTCAACCTCACCATAAACCCAACTGTAACCCTAACCCTAACAATAACACTCACCCTCACCGTAACCCTAATCCTAACACTAACCCTCACCATAACCCTAACCCTCACCCTCACAGTAACACTAATCCCCATCCTAACCCTCACCCTAACCCTAACCCTAAACCTAAACCTTACCTTAACACTAACCCTAACCCTCACCCTCACCCTAGCCCTCACCCTAACCCTAATTCTCACGCTAACCCCAAATTTAAACGCAACCTTACTCTCACCCCAACCCTAACTCTAACCCTCACCCTAACCCTAATCCTCACCCTCACCCTCACCCACAGCCTAACCCTAAGCCTAATTCTAACCCTAACCCTAACCCTCACACTCACCCTTACCTTACCCAATCCCTAATCCTAACTCTAAGCCTAACCCTCACCCTCACCCTAACCCTCACCCAAACCCTAACTCTAAAACTAACCTTAACACAAAATCTCAACTTCAGCATCAACCTTACCATAACTCTAACCCTAAACCTCACCCTCATCCTAACCCTAACCCTAAACTTAAACCTCACCCTAAACCTAACACTAAACCTAACACTCACCCTAGCCCTCACCCTAAAACTAATCCTAACCCTAACCCTCATCCTAACCCTCCCCATAACCCTAACCCTAACCCTCACCCTAACCCTAACACTCACCCTCACCCTCACCCTCAGCCTAACCTTAAGCCTAACCCTAAACCTTACCCTAACCCTCACACTCCCCTAACCCTAACCCTAATCGTAATGCTAACCCTAACCCTAACCCTCACCCTCACCCTAAACCTCACCCTAACCCTAACTCTAACCCTAACACTAACCCTAAACCTAATCCTCAAACTCAGCCTCACCCTAACCCTAACTCCAACCCTAAACATCAACTTCACCCTTTCCCTAACCCTAACCCTAAAGCTAAACCTCACCCTAAACCCCACCCTCACCCTAGTCCTTACCTTAACCCTAAACCTAACCCTAACCCTCATCCTAACCCTCCCCCTAACCGTAACCCTAACCCTCAACCTAAACGTAACCCTCACCCTCAACCTCACCCTCACCCTAACCCTAAGCCTAACCTTAAACCTAACCCTAAAAAACACACTCACCCTTACCCTAACAATAATCCTATCCCTAACCCTAACCCTAACCCAAACCCTCTCCCTAACACTCACTCTAAACCTAACCCTAACACTAACCCTATTCCTAACCCTCTACCTAAACCTCACCCTAAACCTAACTCTAACCCTAAACCTCACCATCACCCTAACACTAACTCTAACTCTAAACCTCAACCTAACCCTAACCCTAACACTAACCCTAAACCTAAACCTCACCCTAACCCTAAACATAAAAATAAACCTCACCCTAGCCCTCACCCTAACCCTAATCCTAACCCTAACCCTCATCCTAACCCTCCTCATAACTCTAACCCTAAACCTCACCCTAACCCTAACCCTCACACTCACCCTCACTCTCAACCTAACCCTAAGCATAAACCTAAGCCTAACCATACTCTTAACCCTAAAATTCACACTCACCCGCACCCTTACCCTCACCGAAATTCTAACCCTAACCCTAAACCTCACCCTAACCCTAACCCTACACCTAACCCTAACCCTCACCCTCACACTATCCCTAACACAAACCCTAACCCTAACCCTCACCCTAACCCTTCCCCTAACCCTATATCTAACCCTAAACCACATCCTCATTCTAAAACTAACCATAATTCTAAACTCCACCCTAAGCTGAAGCCTAAACCTCACCCCCACCCTCACCATCACCGTAACTCAAACCCTAACGCTAACAATAACACTAAACCTAACCCAAACCATCACCCTAACCCTAATACTCACGCCCCTAATACGTCGCCCTCAGCATAACCCTAGGCCTAAGCCTAACCCTCACCCTAACCTTCATACTCATGCTCACCCTAACCCTAATCCTAAACCTAACCCTATCGCCAAACCTCAACCTAACCCTCACCCTCACCCTAACCCTAACACTAACCTGAACCTTAAACCTCACCCAAACCCTCCCCCAAAACCTAACTCTAACCCTAAATCTCACCCTCACCCTAACAATAACCCTAACCTTAACCCTAATCCTCACCCTCACCCTCACCCTCATCTTAACCCTCACCCTAGCACTCACCATAACCCTAATTCTAAACCTCAAACCCTAACCCTAACCCTCATGCTCACCCTAAACCTAACACTAACCCTACTCCGTACACTAATCCTCAATCGAACCCTCAAACTAACACTAACTTTAACCCTAAATCAAAACCTAAACCTCACCCTAACCCTAACCCTAAACCTCAACCTCACCCTAGCCCTCACCCTGACCCTAATCCTAACCCTAACCCTCATCCTAAACCTCACCCTAACAATAACCCTAACCCTAACCCTCAACCTAACCCTAACCCTCACCGTCACTGTAACCCTTAACCTAACCCTCACCTTAACCCTAAACTTAAACCGAAACCTAACTCTCACCTTAACCCTTACCCTCACCCTGACCCTCACCCTAACCCTCACCCTAAACCTAATCCTCAACCCCACCCTAAACCTATACCTAAAGCTCACCCTCAACCTAACCCAAACTCTAACCCTAACCCTAAAATTAAACCTCACCCTATCCCTAGCCCTAACACTCACACTCAACCTCAAGTTCAGCCTAACCCTAAGCCTAACAGAAACCCTAATCCTAACCCTCACACTCACAATAACCCTTAGCCTAATCCCAATCCTAACACTAAGCCTTACCCTCACCCTCACCCTAACCCTCACTATAACTCTAATTCTAACACTAACCCTAACCCTAACACTCAGCCCAACCCTAACCCTAACCCTAACCCTAAACCTCACACTAACCTGCACCCTCAACCTCACTGTAATTCTAACCCTAAACTTAACACTAAACCTAAACCTCACCCTAACTTTATCCCTAAACCTAACCCTAACCCTAACCCTCCCCCTAACGCTATATCTAACCCTAAACCTCATCCTCACCCTAACCCTAACACTAACCCTAACCCTAACCCTTACCCTAACCCTCACTCTAACCCTCATCTTCACCCTAACATGAACCTTAACCCTAACAATAACACTAACCCTAACCCTATCTATCACCCTAACCCTAATCCTCAAGCCCACCCTCTCCCTCAGCCTATCCCTAAGCCTAAGCCTAACCCTCACCCTAACCCTCATACTCACGCTCACCCTAACCCTAATCCTAACCCTAAGCCTATCCCTAAACCTCAACCTAACAGACACCCTCCCCTTAACCCTAAAACTAACCCTAAACCTCACCCTAACCCTCCCCCTAACCCTAACTCTAACACTAAACCTCACCCTCACCGTAACCCTAACACTAACTCTAAACCTAAACCTCACCCTAAACCTAATCCTCACCCTCAACCTCACTGTAACTCTAACCCTAACCCTAACAATAACAATAACCTTAACCCTAATCCTAACACTAACCATAACCCTCACCCTCAGCCTCACCCTCACTGCAAACTTAATCCTAACCATAACACTAACAATAACCCTAACCCCCTCCCTAACTCTAATCCTCACCCGCACACTCACACTCAGCCTAACCCTAACCCTAATTCTAAACCTAACACTAACCATCAAGGTAACCCTAACCCTAACCCTAACCCTAACCCAAAACCAAACCCTAAACCTAACCCTAATCCTCAGCCTCAACCTCACCCTAACCCAAAATCTAACACTAACCCTCACCTTAACCCTAAGCCTAAGCCTAAGCCTAACCCTAACATTCAAACTCACCCTAATCCAAATCCTAAACCTAAACCTATCCCTAACCCTCACACTAGCACTCAACCTAACTCTAATTCTAACCCTCACCCTCACCCTAACCCTAACCCTCATCCTCACCCTAAACCTCACGCTAACTGTCACTCTAACCCTAATGCTCAATCGAACCCTCACACTAACCATAACCATAACCCTAAACCCATAATCCTAACCCTCACCCTTATCTTAATCCTCACCCTCAGCCTAAACCTCTTGTTTACCCTTACCATCATCCTCATCCTAACAATAAACCTCATCCTAACCCTCACCCTAACCGTAAACCTAACCATCACCCTAACCCTAACCCTCACCCTCAACCTCACGCTCAGCCTAAACCTAAGTCTAAGCCTAAAGCTTACCCTTACACTCACCCTCACCCTAGCCCTTACCCTAACCATCACCCTAACCCTAATCCTCACCCCCACCCTCACCCTCAGGACAAACCTAACCCTAACCCTAACCCTAACCCTAACTCTCACATAGCCTTACCCTAACCCTAATCCTAACCCTAAACCTAAACCTCAACCTAACTCTCAACCTAACCTTAACCCTAACGCTAAGCCTAAACCTAACCGTTGACCCAACCCTCCCCCTAACCCTAAATATAATCCTAAAACTCACCCTCACCCTAACCCAAATCCTAACCCTAAACCTCACCCTAATCCTAACCCTCACCCTCACTGTAACCCTAACCCATATCCTAAACCTCAGCCTAAACCTAACCCAAAATCTCAACCAATCACTAATCCTAACACTCACCCACACCCTAGCCCTCACCAGAACCCTAATCATAACCCTAATCCTCATCCTAACCCTCACCCTAACACTTACACTAACGCTCACCCTAATCCTAAGCCTAACCCTAACCCTCAACCTAACTCTAACCCTCACCCTCACTGTAACCCTAACCCTAACCGTCACTCTGACTCTAAAATTAACCTGATCCCTAACTCTCACCCTAACCCTACTCCTAACTATCACCCTAATCCTAACACTCACCCTCACCCTCACCCTAAGCTTAAACCTAAGCCTAAGCTTAACCCTCACCCTAACCCTCACACACACCCTAACACTTAAACTAATCCTAATCCTAACACTAAGCCTTACCCTCAACCTCACTCTAACCCTCACCGTAACCCTAACTCTAACACTAACCCTAACCCTGACCCTCACCCTCAGCCTCTCCCTAACGCTAACTCTAACCCTAAACCTCACCCTCACCCTAACCCTAACCCTAAACATAAACATAAACCTCACCCTAACCCTAAACCTAAACCTCACCCTCACCCTAGCCCTCACCCTAACCGTAATCCTAACCCAGACGATCATCCTAACCCTCACCCTAACACTAAACCCAACCCTCACCCTCACCCTCACCCTCACCCTAACCCTAACCCTCAACCTAACACTAACCCTCACGCTCAATTTAACCCTTACCCTAACCCTCACCCTAACCCTAAACTTAACCTGAACCCTAACTCTCACCCAAACCCTAACCCTAAAAATCACCCTAACCATAACCCTCACCCGTACCCTCACCTTCAGCCAAACACTAAGCCTAACCCTAAAACTAACCCTAAACCTCACACTCACCCTAAACCTACCCTAATCCTAATCCTAACACTAACCCTAAAACTCACCCTCATCCTCACCCTCAACTTAAGCCTAACCCTAACATTAATCCTAACCCTAACCCCAACCCTAAACCTCATCCTCACCCTAAACCTCAGACTAACCATAACAGTAATCCTCAATCTAACCCTCACCCTCACCCTCACCCTAGCCCTCAACCTAATCCTAACCCTCATCCTCACCCTAAACCTCACACTAACCCTAACACAAATACTCAACCTAACCCACCCCCTCACCCTAACCCTAACCCTCACCCTAAACCTAAACCTCACCCTTACCATAACCCTCACCCTCAGCCTAACTCTCACATATACCCTTACCGTCACCCCCACCCTAACACTCACCCTAACCCTAGCCCTCACCCTGACCCTAACCCTACCGCTAAACCTCACCCTCACCCTAACCCTAACTCTAACCCTAACCCTAACACTAAACCTCACCCTATCCCTAATCCTAACCCTCAGCCTAAACCTCATGCTCAGCCTAAACCTAAGCCTAAGCTTATCCCTTACCCTAAACTTCACCCTCACCCTAGCCCTCACCATAAACCGAATCCTAACCCTAACCCTCACCCTAACCCTAACCATAACCATCACTCTAACCGTAATCCTTACCCCCATCCTCACCCTCAGCATAACCCTAAGCCTAAGCCTAAGCCTAACCATAACCCTCAAACTCACACTCACCCTAACCCTAATCCTTACCCTAACCCTAACCCTAACCCTAAACCTAAACCTCAACCTCAACCTAACCTTAACCTTAACCCTAACACTAACCCTAACATTGACCCTCGAACACTTCAACTAACCCTAAATCTAACCCTAACCCTCAACCTCACACTCACCCTCACCCTCACCATAACTCTAACCCTAACCCTAACAATAACACTAATCCTATTCCTAAACCTAACCCTAATCCTTACACTCACACTCACCCCAACCATAATCTTAACCCTAACCTTCATCCTAATCCTAAACCAAACCCTAACCCTAACCCTAAATCTTACCCTAACACTAACCCTAAATCTCCCCCTCACCATAGCCCTCACCCTAACCCTAATCCTAACCCTAAACCTCACCATAACACTAAACTTAACCGAATCCTAACTCTCACCCTAAACCTAAACCTAACCCTCAACTTAATCCTCACCCTCACCCTCACCCTCACTCTCAGCCTAACCCTAAGCCTAAGACTAACCGTATCCCTAACCCTCACACTCACCCTAACCCTTACCCTAATCCTAATCCTAACCCTAAGTCTAACCCTCACCCTCACCCTAACACTCACCCTAACCCTAACTCTAACACTAACCCTAAACCCAAACCTCAACCTCAGCCTCACCCTTACCCTAACTCTAAACCTAAACCTCAACCTCACCCTAACCCAAACTCTAAACCTAACCCTAAGATTAAACCTCACCCTAACCCTAACCCTCACCCTCACCCTCACAGTAACCCTAACCCTAACCCTAACCCTAACAATAACCCTCACCCTCACTGTAACCCTAATCCTAACCTTAACCCTCATCATAACCCTAACTCTCACCCTCAACTTAACTCTAACGCTCATCCTAACCCTCACCCTCACCCTAAACCTCACCTTAAACCTCCCCTAACCCTAACTCTAACCCTAAACCTCACTCTCACCTTAACCCTAACCCTAACTCTAACTGTAAATCTAACCCTAAACCTAACCCTCACCCTCAACCTCACTGTAACTCTAACCCTAACCTTAACAATAACACTAACCCTAACCCTAATCCTAACACTAACCATAACTCTCACCCTCAGCCTCACCCTCACTGCAAACTTAACCCTAACCATAACACTAACAATAACCCTAACCCTAACCCTAATCCTCACCCGCACCCTCACACTCAGCCTAACACTAACCCTAAACCTAAACCTAACCCTAAACCTCAAAGTAACCCTAACCCTAACAGTAACACTAACACTAACCCTAACCCTAAAACAAACCCTAAACCTAACCCTAATCCTCAGCCTCAACCACACCCTAACCCAAACCTTAACACTAACCCTCACCTAACCCTAAGCCTAACCCTAACCCTAACCCTCACACTCAACCTCACTCTAATCCAAATCCTAAACCTAAACCTATCCCTAACCCTCACCCGAACCCTCACCCTAGCACTCAAACTAACTCTAATTTTAACCCTCACCCTAACCCTAACCCTCATCCTCACCCTAAACTTCACACTAACCGTAACCCTAAACTTAATGCTCAATCGAACCCTTACCCTCACTGTAACCCTAATCCTAACCCTAATCCTCAACAAAACCCTAATTCTCACCCTCACCTGTTACCTTAACCCTCATCCTAACCCTCACCCTAACCCTAACCCTAACCCTAAACCTAACCCTAACGCTAACCCAAAATCTCACCTTCTCCAGAGCCCTCACCTTAAGACTAATCCTAACCCTAATCCTCATCCTAAGCCTCACCCTATCCCTCACCCTAATCCTAAGCCTAACCCTAACCCTCAACCTAACCCTAACCCTCACCCTCACTGTAACACTAACCCTAACCCTCACCCTAACCCTAAATTTAACCCGAACCCTAACTCTCACAAAAACCTTACCCCAAACTCTCACCCTAACCCTAACCATCAACCTCACCCTCATCCTAAGCCTAAGCCTAAACCTAACCCTAACCCTAAAACTAACCCTCACACTCACGCTAACCCTTACCCTAATCCTAATCCTAACACTAAGCCTTACCCTCATCCTCACCCTAAACCTCACCGAAACACTAACTCTAACACTAACCCTAAACCTAACCCTCACCCACAGCCTCACCCTAACCCTAACACTAACCCTAAACCTCACCCTCACCCTAAACCTCACCCTATACCTAACCCTAAACCTCACTCTAACCCTAATCCTAAACCTCACCCTCACCCTAGCCCTCACCTTAACCCTAATCCTAACCCTAACCCACATCCTAACCCTCACCCTAACACGAAACCTAACCTTCAACCTAACCCTAACCCTCACCCTCACTCTAACCCTTACCCTAACCCTAAACTTAACCCGAAACCAAACTCTCACCCTAACCCTAACTTTAACACTCACCCTAACCCTAACCCTCAACCTCACCCTCACCTTCAGTCTAACAGTAAGCCTAACCCTAACCCTAACCCTAACACTCACACTGACCCTAACCCTTAACCTAATCCTAATCCAACACTAACTCTAAACCTCATCCTCACCTAACCCTCACCTTAAGCCTAACCATAATATTAATCCTAACCCTAACCCTAACCCTAAACCTCATCCTCACCCTAAACCTCGCACGAACCCTAACACTAATCCTCAATCTAACCCTCACCCTCACCCTAATCCTAACACTAACCCTCACCCTAAAACTAACCCTCACCTTTACCATAACCCT
The DNA here is from genome assembly GCF_024711535.1 of Dipodomys merriami. Classification (NCBI taxonomy): domain Eukaryota; kingdom Metazoa; phylum Chordata; class Mammalia; order Rodentia; family Heteromyidae; genus Dipodomys; species Dipodomys merriami. Next base: position 194,259 of record NW_027202370.1, on the reverse strand, counting down.
CACCCTCAGCCTAACCCTCACTTTTACCCGTACAGTCACCTCCACGCTAAGCCTCACTCTAACCCTAAACCTCACCCTGACCATAACCCTACCCCTAAAGCTCACCATCAACCTAAGACTAACTCTAACCCTAACCCTAACACTGAACCTCACCCTATCCCTAACCCTAAACCTCACCCTCAACATCATGCTCAGCCTAACCCTAAGACTAATCCTAACCCTAACCCTCACACTCACCCTACCACTTACCCTAATCCTAATTCTAACACTAAGCCTTACCCTCACCTTCACCCTAACCCTCACCATAACCCTAACTCTAACATTAACACTAACCCTAACCCTCATACTCACCCTACCCCTAACTCTAACCCTAAATCTCACACCCACCCGCACCCTCAACCTCACCGTAATTCTAACCCTAACCCTAACCCTAACCCTAAACCTCACCCTAACCCTAACCCTAACCGTAACCCTAAACCTCACCCTCACAGTAACTCTAACCCTAACCCTAATCCTAACCCTAAACCTCACCATTACCATAACCCTCGCCCTAACTCTAACGCTAACCCTAACCCTCTCCCTAGTCCTATATCTAACCCTAAACCTCACCCTCACCCTAACCCTAACACTAACCCTAACCCTAACCTTCCCCCTAACCATATATCTAACCCTAAACCTCACCCTCACCCTCACACTAACCCTAACCCTAAACCTAAACCCCACACTAACCATAACACTAACCCTCACCTGCACCCTCAACTTCACCATAATTCGAACACTAATCCTAACAATAACACTAACCCTAACCCTAAACATCACCCTAATCCTAATCCTCACCCCCACCCTCACCCACAGCCTAAACCTAAGCCTAAGCCTAACCCTCAGGCTAACCCTCATACTCACGCTCACCCTAACTCTAACCCTAACCCTAACCCTATCCCTAAACAGCAAGCTAACCCTCACCCTCACCCTAACACTAACACTAACCCTAACCCTAAACCTCAACATAACCCTCCCCCTAACCCTAACTCTAACCCTAAACCTCACACTCACCCTAACCTTAAACCTAACCCTAATCCTAAACCTCACCCTAAACCTTACCCTCACCCTCAACCTCAACCTCACTGTAACTCTAACCCTAACCCTAGCAATAACAATAACCCTAACCCTAATCCTAACCCTAACCATAACCCTCACCCACAGCCTCACCCTCACTGCACACTTAACCCTAACGATAACACTAACAATAATACTAACCTTAACCCTAACCCTAATCCTCACACCCACCCTCATACTCAGCCTATCCCTAACCCTACCCCAAACCCTAACCCTCAAGGTAAACCTAACCCTAACACTAACATTAAACCTAAACCAAACCCTAAACCTAATCTTAAACCTAAACCTAATCCTCAGCCTCAACCTCACCCTAACCCCAACCCTAACACTAACCCTCACCCTAAACCTAAGTCTCACCCTAACCCTAACCCTAACCCACACACTCACCCTGAACCGAAGCCAAATCCTAAACCTAAACCTATCCCTACACCTCACCCTAACCCTCACCTGAGCCCTTACCCTAAACCTAATCCTAACCCTAAACCTCATCCTGAACCTCACAATAACCCAAACCCAAACCATCTCCCTAACCCTAACCCTAACCCTCACCCTCATGCTCGGCCTCAGCCTAAGCCTAAGCCTAAGCCTAACACTAACCCTCACCCTATCCCTAACCCTAACACTATACTTAACTCTAACCCTAAATCTCTCCCTCACCCTAACCCTAACTCTAAACCTAAACCTCATCCTAACCCTAAACCTCACCCTAATCTTCACACTCACCGTAACAGTAACCCTAACCCTAACAATAACAATAACCCTAACCTAACCCTATCCCTCACCCTCACCCTAACATTTACCCTCACCCTAACACAAACCCTAACGCAACACTAATACTAACCATATTCCTAACCCTAACTCTCACCCTAACCCTAACCCTAACCCTCACCGTAACCCTCAACCTCACCCTCACATTCAGCCTAACACTAAGCCTAACCCTAACCCTAACACTAACCCTCATCCTAAACCTAACACTCACCCTTAACATAACCCTCACCCTCAGCCTAACCCTCACCTTTACACTTACCGTCACCCCCACCCTAACCCTCACCCGAACCCTAACCCTCACCCTGACACTAACCCTACCCCTAAACATCACCCTCATCCTAACCCTAACTCTAACCCTAATCCTAACACTGAACCGCACCATATCCCTAACCCTAACCCTCACCCTCAACCTCATGCTCAGCCTAACCCTAAGCCTAAGCTTAATCCTTACCCTTACCCTTACCCTAACCCTCACCCTCACCCTAGCCCTCACCCTAAATCTAAGCCTAACCATAAACCTCATCCTAAACCTAAGCCTAACCCAAACCCTAACCATCACCCTAACCCTAATCCTCACCCTCAGCCTAACCCTAAGCCTCAGCCTAACCCTAACCTTAACCCTCACACTCACCCTCAACCTAACCCTCATCCTAACCCTAACCCTAACACTAAACCTCAACCTAACCCTCACCCTAACTTTAACCCTAACACTAAACCTAACATTAACACTCGACCTTACCCTCCAACTTAACCCTAAATCTAACCCTAAACCTCACCCTCACCCTCACCCTAATCCTAACCCTAACCCTAAACCTCACCCTAACACTAACCCTAACACTCACACTCACCCTCACCATAACTCTAAACTTAACCCTAACAATAACACTAAACCTAACCCTAAACCTAACCCTAACCCTAACCATAATCCTAAAACTCACCCTCACACTAACCATAATCTTAACCCTAACCCTCAACCTAACCCTAACCCTCACCCTCACTGTAACCCTAAGCCTCATAATAACCGTAACCGAAAACCAAAACCTAATCCAAAACCTTACCCTCAAACTAACCCTAACTCTCACCATCACCCTAGCCCTCAACATCAATCTAATCCTAACCCTGATCCTCACCCTAACCCTATAGTTAATAGAACCTTAACTCTCACTCTAAACCTAACCCTAACCCTCACACTAACCCTAACCCTCACCCTCACCCTCACTCTCAGCCTAAACCTAAGCCTAAGCCTAACCCTAACACTAACCCTCACACTCACCCGAAACCTTACACTAATCCTAACCCTAACACTAAGCCTAACACTCACCCTCACCCTAACCCTCACTGTAACCCTAACTCTAAAACTAACCCTAACTCTAACCCTAAACCTCACCCTCAGCCGAACCGTAACCCTAAACCTAAACCTAAACCTCACCCTAACCCAAAACCTAACACTCACCCTCACCATCACCCTCACTCTCACCATAACTCTAACCCTAACTCAAACACTAATACTAAACCTAGCCCTCAACCTCAGCTTCAAACTTACCCTAACTCTAACCGTAACCCTTACACTAAACCTCACCCTAACCCTAACCCTAACCTTCACCCTCACAGTAAACTTAACCATAACCCAAACAATAACACTAACCCTCACCCTAACCCTAACCCTCACCCTAACATTAATCCTCACCCTAACACTTACCCACACCCTAACACTAACCCTAACCCTAACACTAAATCTCACACTAACCCTAACCCTAACTCTAACCCTCACCCTCACCCTAGCCCTCATCCTAAACCTAATTCTAACCCTCACCCTCACCCTAACTCTAACCCTCATCCTCACCCTAAACCTCACACTAACCTTAACCCTAACCCTAATCCTCAATCTAACCCTCAACCTAACCATAAATATAAACCTAACCCTAACTCTCGCCCTTATCTGAACCCGCAACCTCAGCCTAAACCTCAACTTTACCCTTACCATCATCCTCACCCTAAAGCTCACCCTAACCCAAAACCACATCGTAACCCTCAACCTAACCTTAACCCTAACCATCACCCTAATCCTAGCCCTTACCATCAAACTCAAGTTCAGCGTCAACCTAAGCCTAAGCCTAAACCTTACTCTAACCCTCACCCTCACCCTAACCCTCACCCTAACCCTAATCCTAACCCTATCCCTCATCCTAACCCTCACCCTAACCCTAGCCCTAACCATCACCCTAACCCTAATCCTAAACCCCACCCTCACCCTCAGCATAACCCCAACCCTAAGCCTAACCATAACCCTAACCCTCACATACCCTAACCCTCTTCCTAATCCGAACACTAACCGTAAACCTAACCCTAAACATCAACCTAACCTCACCCTAACCTTAACCCTAACACTAATCCTAAACCTAACCGTCGACTTTACCCTCCCCCTAACCCTAAATCTAACCCTAAAACTCACCATCACCCTAACCCTAATCCTAAACCTAACCCTGACCCTACACCCTAAACCTCACCCTCACTGTAACCATAACCCTCATCCTAACCCTCACCCTAACCCTACCCTAACCCTAAATCTCACCAAAACACTAACCCTAACCCGCACCTCACCCTAGCCCTCACCCTAACCCTAATCCTAACCTTAATCCTCTTCTAACCCTAAACCTAACCCTAACCCTCGCCCTAATCCTAAGCTTAACCCTAACCCTCAACCTAACACTAACCCTCACAGTAACCCTAAACTTAACCCGAACCCTAACCCTCACCCTAACTCTACCCCTAACTCTCACCCTAACCCTAACCCTCACACTCACCCTAAACCTTACCCTAAACCTAATCCTAACACTAAGGCTAAACCTTACCCTCACCCTAACCCTCAAGGTAACACTAACTCTAACACTGAACCTAACACTAACCCTCACCCTCAGCCTCACCCTAACCTTAACTCTAAGCTTAAACCTCACCCTCACCCTAACCCTAATCCTAAACCTAACCCTAAACCGCACCCTGACCCTAACCCTAAACCTCACCCTCACTCTAGCCCTCACCCTAACCCTAATCCTAACCCTAACCCTCATCCTAAGCCTCACCCTAAAGCTAACCCTAACCCTCACCCTCACCCCCACGGTAACCCTAACCCTAACGCTCAACCTAACCCTATCCCTCACCCTCAATGTAACCCTTACCCTAACCCTCACCCTAACCGTAAAATTAACCGAACCCTAACTGACAGTCTAACCCTAACCCTAACCTTCACCCTAACCCTAACCCTGAACCTCACCCTCACTCTCAGCCTAACCCTAACCCTAAGCCTAACCCTAACCCTAACTCTCACACTCACCCTAACACTTACCTGAATACTAACCATAAACCCAACCCTCCCCCTCATACTAACCCTCACCGTAACCCTAACTCTAACACTAAGCCTAAACCTAACCCTCACCCTCAGCCTCACCCAAACCCTAACTCTAACCCTAAACCTCACCCTCACCCTAACCCTAAGCCTAAACCTAACCCTAAACCTCAGCCTAACCCAAACCATAAACCTCACCCTCACCCTAGCCCTCACCCTAACCCTAATCCTTAAACTAACCCTCATCCTAACCCTCACCCTAACACTAACCCTAACACTCACCCTCATCTCACCCTAACCCTAAACCTAACCCTAACCCTCAACCTAACCCTAACCCTCACCCTCACTGTAACCGTTACCCTAACCCTCACCCTAACCCTAAACTTAAACCGAACCCTAACTCTCACCCTGAACCTAACTCTAACCCTCACCCTAACCCTAACCCTCAACCTCACCCTCACTCTCAGCCTAACCCTAAGCCTAAGCCTAAGCCTAACCCTAACCCTCACACTCACTCGAACCCTTACACTAATCCTAATTCCAATCCTAATCCTAACCCTCACCCTCACCCTCACCCTCACCCTAAACCTCACCCTAACCCTAACTCTAACACTAACCCTAAACCTAACTCTCAAACTCAGTCTCAACCTTACCCTAACTCTAAACCTAAACCTCACTCTCACGCTAACCCTAACTCTAATCCTAACCCCAACAATAAACCTCACCCTAAACCTAACCTGAACCCTCACCCTAACCATAATCCTCACCCTAACATTTAGCCTTACCATAACACTTAACCTCACCCTAACACTAACCCTAACCATAACACTAACTCACAATAACCCTAAACCTCACCCTAATCCTAAACCTCACCCTAACCCTAACTCTAACCCTCACCCTCACTGTAGCCCTCACCCTAACCCTAATTCTAACCCTCACCCTCTCCCTAACCCTTACCCTAATCCTCACCCTAAACCTCACACTAACCCTAAACCTAACCCTAATCCTCAATCTAAACCTTACAATAACCCTAACCCTAATGCTAAAGCTAACCCTAACCCTCACCCTTATCTTATTCCTCACCCTCAGCCTAAACCTCACATTTACCCTTACCATCATCCTCACCCTAACCCTAAACCTCATCCGAACACTCAACCTAACCTTAAACCTAACCATCACCATAACCCTAACCCTCACCCTCAACCTTCTGCTCAGCCTAACCCGAAGCCTAATCCTATACCTTACTCTAAACCTCACCCTCACCCTAGCCCTGACACTAAACCAAATCCTAACCCTACCCCTCATCCTAACCCTCACCCTAATCCTAAACCTAACCATCACCCTAACCTTAATACTCACCCCCAACCTCACCCTCTGCATAACCCTAACCCTAAGCCTAACCCTAACCCGAACCCTAACCCTCACATACCCTCACCCTAACCCTAATCCGAACCCTAACCCTAACCCTAAACCTCAACCTAACCTTCACCATAACCTTAACCCTAACACTGACCGTAACCCTAAACCTTGACCTAACCCTTCCCCTAACCCTAAATCTAACTCTAAAGTCACCCTTACACTAACCCAAATCATAACCCTAACCCTCAACCTTTCCCTAACCCTACCCCCTCACTTTAACACTCACCCTCACCCTAGCCCTCACCCTAACCGTATTCCTTACCCTAATCCTCATCCTAACCCTCACCCTAAACCTAACACTAACCCTCACCCTAATCCTAATCCTAACCCTAACGCTCAACCTAACCCTAACCCTCACCATAACCCTAAACCTCACCCTAACCCTAAACTTAACAAGAACCCTAACACTCACCCTAATCCTACCCCTAACTCTCACCCTAACCCTATCCCTCACCCTCACCCTTACCCGCACCCTCAGCCTAATCATAAGGCTAACCGTAACCCTAAAACTAACCCTCACACTTACCCTAACCTGTACCCTAATCCTAATCCTAACACTAAGCCTAAACCTCACCCTCACCCGAACCCTCATTGTAACCCTAACTCTAACACTAACCCTAACCCTAAACCTCACCATCAGCCTCACGCTAACCTTAACTCTAACCCTAAACCTGAACCTCACCCTAAACCTAACCCTAAACCTAAACCTAAACCTCACATAAACCTAACCCTAAACCTCACCCTCACCTTAGCCCTCACCCTAAACCTAATCCTAAACCTAACACTCATCCTAACCCTAACACTAACCCTCACCCTCACCCTCACCTTCACCCTAACCCTAACACTAACCCTAACCCTCAACCTAACCCTAACTCTAACTCTCACACTAACCCTAACCCTAACCCTCACCCTCACAGTAACCCTCAACCTCACCCTCAAATTCAGCCTAACACTAAGCCTAACCCTAACCCTACCACTAACCCTCACACTCACCCTAACCCTAACCCTAACCCTAATCCTAACACTAACACTAAAGCTCAACCTCACTCTAACCCTCACCTTAAGCCTAACCCAAACATTAATCCTAACCCTAACCCTAACCCTAAAACTCATCCTCACCCTAAAGCTCACACTAACCCAAACACTAGTCCTGAATCTAAACCTCACCCTCACCCTCACCCTAGCCCTCACCCTAAACCTAACCCTCATCCTCACCTTAAACCTCACACTAACCCTAACACTAATCCTCAATCTAACCCTCACCCTAACCCTAACCCTAACGCTCATCCTAAACCTAACCCTCACCCTTACCATAACCCTCACCCTCAGCCTAACCCTCACCTTTACCCATACCGTCACTCCCACCCTAACCCTCACCCGAAAGCTAACCCTCACGCTGACCCTAACCCTACCCCTAAACCTCACTCTCGTCCTAACCCTAACTCTAACCCTAACCCTAACACTAAATCTCACCCTATCCTCAACCATAAACCTCACCCTCAACCTCATGCTCAGGCTAACCCTAAGCCTAAGCCTAACACTTACCCTAACCCTCACCTTCACCCTAGCCCTCACCCTAACCCTAAGCCTAACCCTAACCCTCATCCTAACCCTCTCCTTAACCCGAAACCTAAACATCAACCTTACCCTAATGCTCACCCACTCCCTCACCCTCAGCTAAACCCTCAGCCTAAGCCTAACCCTAACCCTAAAACTCACACTCACCTCACCCTAAGCCTAATCCTAACCCTAACCCTAAGCCTAAACTTCAACCTAACCCTCACCCTAACCTTAACCCTAACACTAACTCTAACATTAACGCTCGACCTAACCCTCCAACCAAGCCTAAATCTAACCCTAAATTTCAACCTCACCCTAACACTAATCCTAACCCTAACCCTAAACCTCACCCTAAAACTAACCCTAAACCTAACCATAACTCTAACCCTAATCCTAACACTCACCCTCTCCCTAAACATAATATTAAGCCTAACCCTCAAACTAACCCTAACCCTCAACCTCACCGTAACAATAACCCTCAACCTAACCTTAACCGAAACCCTAACCCTAACTCTAAACCTTACCCAAACACTAACCCTAACCAATCCTAACCCTCACCATCACCCTAGCCCTCACCCTCACCCTAATCCTAACCCTAACCCTCACCCTAACCCTAACCCTCAACCTCACCGTCACTCTCAGCCGAACCCTAAGCCTAAGCCTAACCCTAAACCTAACCCTCAAACTCACCCAAACCCTTACACTAATCCTAATCCTAACCCTAAGATTAACCCTCACCCTCACACTCATCCTCACCCTAACCCTCACCCTAACCCTAACTCTAAACCTAACCCTAAACCTTACCCTCCAACTCTGCCTCAACCTCACTCTAACCCTAACCCTAAGCCTCACCCTCACAGTAACTGTTACCATAACCCTAATACTAACAATAACCCTAACAATAACCCTAACCCTAACACTAACCCTCACCCTAAACATAACCCTAACTCTAACATTAACCTTCACCCTAACACTTACACTCACCCTAACACTAACCCTTACCCTAACAGTAAATTTCACACTAACCTTAAACCTCACCCTAAACCTAAACCTCACCCTAACCCTAACCCTAACTCTAACCCTCACCCTCTCCCTAGCCCTCACACTAACCCAAATTCTAACCCTCACTCTCACCATAACCCTAACCCTCATCCTCACCCTATACCTCACACTAACCCTAACCCTAATCCTCAATCTAACCCTCATCCTAACCCTAACCCTAACCATAAATCTTAACCCTCAACCTCAGCCTTAACCTCACCTTTACCCTTACCATCATCCTCACCCTAAACCTCACCCTAACCTTAAACCTCATCCTAACCCTCACTCTAACCTTAAACCTAACCATCACCCTAACCCTAACCCTCACTCTCAACCTCATGCTCAGCCTAACCCTAAGCCTAAGCCTAACCCTTACTCTAACCCTCAACCTCAACCTAACCCTCAGCCTAACCCTAATCCTAACCCTAACCCTCATCCTAACCCTCACCCTAACACTAAATGTAACCCTCACCCTCATCCTCACACTAACCCTAAGCCTAACCCTAACCCTCAACCTAACCCTAACCCTTACCCTCACTGTAACCTTTACCCTAACCCTCACCCTAACCCTAAACTTAACCCGAAACCTAACTCTCACACTTATCCTGACACGAACTCTCATCATAACCCTAACCCTCACCCTAAACTTCACCCTCAGCCTAATCCTAAGCCTAACCCTATCCCTAACCATAACCCTCACCCTATCCTTCACCCTAACACTAATCCTAATCCTAACCCTAAACCTAAACCTCACCCTCACCCTAACCCTCAACTTAAGCCTAACACTAACATTAATCCTATACCTAACCCTAACCATAAACCTCATCCTAAACCCTAAACCTCACCCTAACCCTCACCCTAAACTTAACCCTAACACTAACCCTAACATTAACGTTGGACCTAACCCTACAACTAACCCTAAATCTAACCCTAAACCTCCCCATCATTCTAACCCTAATCCTAAACTTAACCCTAAACCTCACCCTAACCCTAACCCTCACCCTCACCTTCACCATAACTCTAACCCTAACAGTAACCATAACACTAAACCTAACACTAAACCTAACCCTAAACCTAACCCTAATCCTAAAACTCACCCTCACCCTAACCATAATCGTAACCCTAACTCTCAACCTAACCCTAACCCTCACCCTCACAGGAACCCTAACCCTCATCCGAACCCTAACTCAAACCCTAACCCTAACCCTAAACCTTACCCTAACACAAACCCTAACGTCTCCCTCACCCTAGCCCTCACCCTAACCCTAATCCTAACCCTAACCCTAACCCTAACCCTAAATATAATCGAACCCTAAGTCTCACCCTAACCCTAACCCTAAGTTTAACCCTAACCCTAACACTCAACCTCACCTTCACTCTCAGCCTAAACCTAAGCCTAAGCCTTACCCTAACCCTAGCCATCTACTCATCCTAACCCTTACCCTAATCCTAATCGTAACCTAAGCCTAAGCCAAACCCTCACCTTTACCCTCACCCTAATCCTAACCCTCACCCTAACCCTAACTCTAACACTAACCCTAACGCTAACCCTCATCCTCAGCCTCACCCTTACCCTAACTCTAAACCTAAACCTAACCCTATCCCTAACCCTATCGCTAAAACTAAACCTCACCCTAACCCTAAGGCTAAACCTCACCCTCAACCTAGCACTCACCCTAGCCCTAATCCTAACCCTAACCCTCATCCTAAACTTCCCCATAACCCTAACCCTATAACTCACCCTCAACCTAAACTTAACCCTAACCCTAACACTAACACTAACCCTAACCCTTAAGCTAACCCTCACCCTTACAATAACTCTAACTCTAAACCTCACCTTCACCCTAATCTTAATTCTAACCCTAAACCAAAACCTAAACCTAATCCTAACAATAACCCTCACCCTAATGCTAACCCTCACCCTAACCACAACCCTCACCGTAACCCAGACTCTAAACCAAACACTAACCCTCAGAGTAACCCTAACCTAACCTCACCCTAACCCTAACTCTAACCATAACCCAAACACTAAAAACCTCAACCTAACCCTAACCCTAACCCTCACCCTCACCCTCACCGTAACCGTAACCCTAACAATAACCCTAACCCTAACCCTAATCCTAACCCTCACCCTAATCCTAACACTAAACCTAACTCTAACCTTCACCCAAACCCTAACCCTCACCCTAACGTAACCCTAACCCTCATCCTAACCCTCACCATAAACCTATCCCTAACCCTAAAACTCACCCTAAAACTAACCCTAACCCTCACCCTAAACCTAGCCCTCAACCTAACCCTAATCCTAACCCTAATCCTCATCCTAACCCTCACCCTAACCCTAAACCTAAACCTCACCCTAACCCTAACCCTAATCCTCAACCTAACCCTAACACTCACATTCAACGTAAACCTAACCCTAACCCTCATGCTAACTGTAAACTTAACCTGACCCCTAACTCTCACCCTAACCCTCACCCTCACGCTCACGCTCAATGTAACCCTAAGCCTAACGCTAACCTTAACCTTAACCCTCACACTCACCCTAACACTTACCCAAATATTAATCCTAACCCTAACCGTAACCCTCACCCTCAGCCTCACCTTAACCCTACCTCTAACCCTAAACCTCACCCTCACCCTAACCCTACCCCAGCCCTAACCCTAAACCTCACACTAAACTAACCCTAAAAATCACCCTCACCCTAGCCATTACCCTAACCCTAATCCTAACACTAGCCCTCATCCTAACCCTCCCCATAACCCTAACCCTAACCCTCAAAATAACCATTAACCTCACAATCACCTTTAGCCCAAACCTAAGCCTAACCCTAAGCCTAACCCTAAACTTAACCGTAACCTTCACACTCATTCCCCACTATCACCCTCACCGTAACTCTAACCCTAACTGTAACCCTAACCCTAAACCTAACCCTTACCCTAACCCTAACCCTAACCCTCATCCTCACCCTAACCCTAACACTAAACCCAACCCTAACCCTCACCCTAACAGTCACCCTAACGCTATATCTAACCCTAAACCTCACCCTCACCCTCACCCTAACCCTAAACCTAACGCTAAACCCCACCCTAATCCTAAGCCTAAACCTCACCCGCACCCTCACCCTCACCGTAACTCTAACCCTAACCCTTACAATAAAACTACCCCTAAACCTAACCATCACCCTAACCCTAATCCTCATCCCACCCTCACCCTCTGCCTATTCCTAAGCCTAAGCGTAACCTTTACCCTTATCCTCACACTCATGGTCACCCTAACCCTAATCCTAAACCTAACCCTTTCCCTAAACCTCAACCTAACCCTCAACCTCACCCTAACCCTAACACTAACCCTAAACCTAAACCACACCCTAACCCTCCCCCTAACCCTAAATCTAACCCTAAAGCTCAAACTCACCCTAACCCTAACCCTAACCTAAAACAAAACTCACACTAACGCTAATCCTCACCCTCACTTTCAACCTCACTGAAACTCTAACCCTTACCATAACAATAACATTAACCCTAAACCTGACCCTAACCCTAAACATAACACTCACCCTCAGCCTCAGCCTCACTGCAAACTTAACCCTAACCATAAAACTCACAATAACCCTAACGGTAACCCTAACATTAATCCTCAACGCCACCCTCACCCTCATCCTAACCCTAACCCTAACCCTAATCCTAACCATCGCCATAACGCTAACCGTAACCCTCACTCTAACACTAACCCTAACCCTAAACCTAAACCTCACCTTAACCCTAACCCTAGAAATCACCCTCACCCTAGCCCTCACCCTAACCCTAATCCTAACCCTAACCCTCATCCTAACCCTCCCCATAACACTTACCCTAAACCTAAACCTCAACCTAACCCTCACCCTAACCCTAACACTAACCCTAACCCTAACCCTCAACCTAACCATCATCCTAACCATACTCTGACCCTAAACCTTACCCTAACCCTAACCCTAACTCTAACCCTTACTCAAGCCCTAAAACTGACCTTAACCCTAAACCCGAACCCGAACCCTTACCCTCACCGTAACCGTAACCCTAAACCTAACCCTAACAATAACCCTAACCCTAATCCTAACCCTCACCCTAAACACAACCATCACCCTAACCCATACCCTAACCCAAACACTAAACCTCACACTAACCCTAACCCTAACCTCACCCTAACCCTAACTTTAACCCTAACACTAACACTAAAAACCTCAACCGAACCCTAAGCATAATCCTCACCAGCAACCTCACCATAATCTTAAATCTAACAATAACCCTAACCCTAACCCTAATCCTAACCCAGACCCTCACCCTAACCCTAAACCTAATCCTAACCCTCACCCAAACCCTAAAACACACCCTTACTGTAACCCTAACTCTTATCCTAACACTAACCCTAACCTCAACCCTAACCGTAACGCATAACATAACCCAAACACTAACCCTCACACTAACCCTAACCCTAACCTCACCCTAACCCTAACTCTAACCCTAACCCTAACACTAAAAACCTCAACCTAACCCTAACCCTAACCCTCACCCTCACCCTCACCCTAACCGTAACCCTAAAAATAACCCTAACACTAACCATAATCAAAACCCTCACCCTCACCCTAACCCTAACCCTAACCCTAACCCTCACCCTAACCCTAACCCTCACACTTACCGTAACCCTTACCCTCATACTAAGCCTCACTCTAACTCTAACCCTAACTCTAAACCTCACCGTAACACTAACACTAACCCTCACCACAACCCTAACCCTAACCCTAACCATCAACGTAACTCTAACCCTCACACTCAACGTAAACCTAACCCTAACCCTCAACCTAACCCTAAAATTACCCTGAACCCTAACTCTCACCCTAACCCTAAGCCTCACCCTCACCCTCACCTCAGTGTAAACCTAAGCCTAACCCTAACCCTAACCCTTTCACTCACATTGACCCTAACCCTTACCCTAATCCTAATCCTAACCCTAACCATAACCCTCACCCTCAGCCTCACCTTAACCCTAACTCTTACCATAAATCTCAACGTGACCCTAACCCTAACCCTAACCCTAACCATAAACATCAACCTAACCTAAACCTAAACCTCACCCTCACCCTAGCAATCACCCTAACCCTAATCCTAACACTAACCCTCATCCTAACCCCCCCCATAACCTTAACCCTAACCCTCACCTTAACCCTAAAACTCACCCTGACCATTAGGCTAAACCTAAGCCTAACCGTAAGCCTAACCCTAAACCTCACACTCATCCGCACTGTCACCCTCACCATAAATCTAACCCTAACCCTAACCCTAAACCTAAACCTCACCCTTACCCTAACCCTAACCTGAACCCGAACCCTAACCCTCATCCTTACCCTAATCCTAACACTAAACCTAACCCTAACCCTCACCCTAAACCTCCCCCTAACCCTAACCCAAACCATCACCGTAACCCTAAACCTAACCCCAACACTCACCCTCAGCCGAACCAAAAGTATAAGCCTAATCCTCATCCTAACGCTCACCCTAACCCTCACACAAACCCTAATAGTAATCCTAACCCTGTCCCTAAACTTCAACCTAACCCTCACCCTCAATCTAACCATAACACTAACCCTAACCCTAAACCTCACCCTAACCTTTCCCCTAACCCTAACTATAACCCTAAATATCACCCTCACCCTAACCCTAACCCAAACCCTAACCCTAAACCTCACCCTAACACTAACCTCACCTTCACCCTCAACCTCACCGTAACTCTAACCCTAAACCTAACAATAACACTAACCCTAACCCTAACCCTAACTCTAACCATAACCGTCACCCTCAGCCTCACCCTCACTGCAAACTTAACCCGAACCGTAACACTAACAATAACCCTAAACCTAAGCCTAAGCTAACCCTAACTCTAATCCTAACCACCACCCTCAACCTCAGCCGTATAACCCTAAGCATAACCCTAACCCTAAACCTTTCCCTAATCCTCAGCCTCAGCCTCACCCTAACCCAAACCCTACCCCTAATCCTCAACCTAACTCTAAGCCTAATCCTAACCCTAACCCTAACCCTCACACCCACCCTCAACCTAACACTAATCCTAAAACTAACCCTATATCTAACCCTAACCCTCACCCTAACCCTCACCCTAGCGCTCACCCTAACCCTTACCCTAACCCTCACCCTCAACCTAGCCCTCAACCTAAACCTAACCCTCACCCTCACCGTAACCCTTACCCTAAACCTCACCCTAACCCTACACTTAACCTGTACCCTAACTCGCACACTAACCCTAACCCTAACGGTCATCCTAACCCTAACCCTCAACCTTAATGTAACCCTGACCCTCAGCCTAACCCTCACGTTTACCCTTACCTTCACCCCTACCCTAACCCTCAACATAACCCTCACACTCACCATAACCCTCACCCTAAAACTAACTCTACCCCTAAACCTCACCCTCACCCTAACCATAACTCTAAACGTAACCCTAACACTAAAACTCACCCTAACCCTAATCCTACCCATCAAGCTAACCATAACCCTAACCCTCACGCAAAACCTCAGCCTAAACCTAAGGCTAACACTAACCCTAAACCTCACACTCAAGCTAACCCTAACCATAATCCTAATTCTAACCCTAATTCTAACCCTAAACCTCACACTCACCCAAACCCTAATACTGAAACTCAAACTCACCGTAATTGAAACCCTAAACCTAAGTCTAACCTTAAGCCTAACGCTAACCCTAACTCTGCACCTAACTTTCACCCTAACCCTAACACTAACACTAACCCTAACCCTAACCCTCACCCTCAGTCTCACCCTAACCATAACTCTAACACTAAACCTCACCCTGACCCTAAACCTAACCCTAACCCTATCCCTAAATCTCATCCTAGCCCTAACCCTAACCCTCACCCTCACCCTCACCCTCACCATAACCGTAAACCTAATCCTAATGCTAACAATAATCCTAACCCTAACCCTAAACCTGAAACTAAACATAACCCTCACCCTAACCTTAACCCTCACCTTAACACTTACTCTCACCTTAACCCTAACCCTCACCCTAACACTTTCCCTCACCCTAACCCTCACCCTAACCCTAACCCTCACCCTTACTGTAACCTCACCCTCAGCCTAACCCTCACCTTTATCCTAAACGTCAACTCCACCCTAACCCTCACTCTAACGCTAACCCTCACCGTAACCCTAACTCTATCCCTAAACCTCATCCTCACCCTAATCCTCACTCTATCCCTAACCCTAACACTAACCTTCACCATAACCCTAACCCTAACCATCACCCTAAACCTAATCCTCACACCCACCCTCACCCTCAGCCTAACCCTAAGCCTAAGCCTAACCCTAACCCTAAACCTCACACTCACACTCACCCTAACCCTAATCCTAACCCTAACCCTAACCCTAACCCTAAACCTCAACCTAACCCTCACCCTAACCTTAACCCTAACACAAACCCTAACCCTCGACCTAACCCTCCAACTGAACCTAAATCTAACCATAAACCTCACAATCACCCTAACCGTCACCCTCACCATAACTCTAACCCTAACCCTAACTATAACAGTAATCCTAACCCTAAACCTAACCCTAACCGTAACGTTAATGCTAACACTCAACCTCACCCTAACCCTAATCCTAACCCTAAACCTCACCCTAACCCTAACCCTCACCCTCACCGTAACTCTAACCCTCATCCTAACCCTCACCCTAACCCCAAACCTAATCCTAAACCTTACACTAAAACAAACCCTAATCCTCACATTCACCCTAGCCCTCACCCTAACACTAATCGTAACCCTAATCATCATCCTAACCCTCACACGAACCCTAAAACTAACCCTCATCCTTACCCTAACCCTAACCCTCAACCTAACCCTAACACTTACACTCACCGTAATCCTAAACCTAACAATCACCCTACCCCTAAACTTAACCGAACCCTAACTCTCACCCTAACCCTAACCATCACACTCACCCTCACCCTCACCATAATCGTAATACTAACCCTAACCCTAACCCTCACACTAATCCCTAACCTAACACTAACCCTCTCCCTAAACCCCATCCTAACCCTAACCCTAACCCTCACCCTCATCCTCAGCCTCAACCTAACCCGAAGCCTAAACCAAACCCTAAACCTAACACTCAAACTCACCCTAACCCTTACTCTAATCCTAATCCTAACCCTAAACCCAATCCTCACCATCACCCTAACCGTTACCCTAACCCTAACTCGAAAACTAACCCTAAACCTAAACCTCAACCTCAGCCTCACCCTTACACTAACTCTAACCCTAAACCTCACCCTCACCCTAACCCTAAACCTAACCCTAACCCTAACCCTAAACCTCAACCTCAGCCTAGCCCTCACCCTAACCCTAATTCTAAACTTCATCCTGACACTCACCCTAACACTAACCCTAACCCTCACCCTTACTCTCAATTTAACCCTAACCCTAACCCTAAACCTCACCCTAACCCTAAACCTCACCTTCAACCTCACCCTTAGCCTAACCCTTAACCTAAACCTAAACCTAACCTAACACACTCACTCACCCTCACCTTAACCCTAAGCCTAATCCTATCCCTCACCCTCACCCTCAGTGTAATCCTAAGCCTAACCCTAACCAGAACCTTAACCCTCACACTCACTCTAACCCTTTCCCTAATCCTAATCCTAACCAGAACCCTAAGCCTCACCCTCATCCTCAGCTAAACCCTAATTCTAACCCTATAACTAACACTCACACTAACCCTCACCCTAACCCTAACCATAAACCTCAACCTCTTCCTAGCCCTCACTCTAACCCTAATCCTAACCCTAACCCTCATCCTAACCCTCCCCATAACCCTAACCCTAATACTCACCCTAACCCTAACCCTCACCCTCACCCTCATCCTGAGCCTAACCCTAAGCCCAACCCTAAACCTCACCCTAACCCTCACACTCACCCTAACTCTAAACCTATTCCTAATCCTAACCCTAAACCTAACACTCACCCTAACCCTAACACTCACCCTCAACCTCAGTCTAACCCTAAGCCTATCCCTAACCCTAACACTAAACCTCAAACTCACCCTAACCCTAAACCTAATCCTAATCCTAACCCTAACTCTAACCCTCACCCTCAACCTAACCCTCACCTTAAGCCTAACCCTAACATTAATCCTAAACCTAATTCTCACCCTCAGCCTCATCCTAACCCTAACTCTAACACTAAACCTCACCCTGACACTAAACCTAACCCTATAACTACACCTCATCCTAGCCCTAAACCTAAGGCTCACCCTCACCCTCACCATAACCTTAACGATAACCCTAATGCTTACTATAATCCTAACCCAAACACTAACCCTCACCCTAAACATAACCCTCACCCTAACCCTAACCCTCACCCTAACCATAACTCTCACCTTAAACCTAACCCTCAACCTAACACTTACCTTCACCCTAACACTAACTCTAACCCTAACACTAAGCCTCACACTAACCCTAACCATTACACTAACCCTAAACTTCATCCTAACACTAACCCTGAACCTCACCCTCTTCCTAGCCAGCACCCTAACCCTAACCCTCATCCTCACCCTAAACCTCACACTAACCCTAACACTAATCCTCAATCTAACCCTCACCTTCACCCTAAAGCGAACACTAACCCTCACCCTAAACCTAAACCTAACCCTCACCATAAACCTCACCCTCAGCCTAACCCTCAAATTTACCCTTACCGTCACCCCCAAGCTAACCCGCACCCTAACCCTAACTGTACCCGTAAACCTCACCCTCACCCTAACCCTAACTCTAACCCTAACCCCAACACAAACCTCACCCTAACCCTAACCCTAACCTTAAGCCTCACCCTCACACTAACCCTAACCTTTACCCTAAACCTAATCCTAACCCTAACCCTCATCCTAAAACTCCCCCTAACCCTAACCCTCACCCTCAACCTCACCCTCAGCCTAACCGTAAGCCTAACCCTATACCTAAACCTAACACACACACTCACCCTCACTCTAACCCAAATCCTATCCCTAACACTAACCCTAACCCTAACCCTCCCCCTAACTCTAACCGTAACCCTAAACCTAAATATAACCCTTATCCTAACCCTCAACCTAAACCTCACCCTAACCCTAACTCTAACCCTAAAGCTCAACCTCACCCTAACCCTAACTCTAACCTTAACCCAAACCCTAAACCTCACCCTAACACTAATCCTAACCCTAACCCACACCCTCACCCTCAGCCTAATCCTAAGCCTATCCCTAACCCTAACCCTCACACTCACCCTAACCCTAACTGTAATCCTAAACCTCACCCTCACCCTAAACCTCACCCTAACACTAACCCTAACCCTCACCCTCACCGGCACCATAACCGTCACCCTGACCCAAAACCTCACCCTAAGATTTACCTTCACCATAACACTAACCCTAACGCTAACACTAACCTCACACTAACACTAACCCTCACCCTAATCCTAACACTCACCCTCAACCTCAGCCTAACCCTAAGCATATCCCTAAACCTAACCCTAACCCTCACACTCACCCTAACACTAACACTAATCCTACTCCTAACCCTGACCCTAACCCTCACCCTTAACCTAACCCTCTACTTAAGCCTAACCCTAACATTAATCCTAACCCTAACCCTCACCCTCAGCCTCACCCTAACCCTAACTCTAACACTAAACCTCACCCAAACACTAACCCTAAATCTAACCCTAAAACTCACCCAAAACCTAACCCTAATCCTAACACTACCCCTCACCCAAACACGAACCCTAACACTCACCCTCACCCTCATGCTCAGCCTAAGCCTAAGCCGAAGCCGAAGCCTAACCCCAATCCTCACCCTAACCCTAACTGTAACCCTAAACCTCACCCTCACCCTAAACCTCACCCTAACAGTAACCCTAACCCTCACCCTCACCCGCACCATAACCGTAACCTTAAACCGAACCCTAAAAATAACCCTAACCCTAATCCTAACGCTCACCCTAACCATAACCTTCACCCTGACCCAAACCCTCACCCTAAGATTTACCCTCACCATAACACTAACCCTAACGCTAACACTAACCTCACACTAACACTAACCATAAATCTAACCCTAAACCTCAACCTCACCCTAACCCTAACCCTAACCCTAACCCTAACCCTAAACCTCAACCTAACCATAACCCTCACACTCACCCTAAACCTCACCCGAACCCTAAACCTCAGCCTAACACTAACCCCAACCCTTAACCTCAACCTAGACTTCACCATAACCCTAACCTTAACCATCACCCTAACCCTAATCGTCACCCCCACCCTCACCCTCAGCCTAACTCTAACCCTAACCCTAACCCTCACCCTTATTGTACCCCTCACCCTCACCTTAACCCTAACCTTTACCCTTACCATTACCCCCACGCTAACTCCCACACTAACCATAAACCTAATACTCACCCTCACTGTAACAGTAACCCTAATCCTAAACCTAACAATAACCCTAACCCTAACCATAACCCTCACACTAACCATAACATGCACCGTAACCCTAACCCTCACCCTAACACATACCCTCACCCTAACACTAAACCTAACCGTAGCATTAATCCTCACACTAACCTTAACCCTCACCCTAATGCTAAACCCCAACCTCACCCTCAGCCTAACCCTAAGCCTAAACCTAACCCTAACCCTAACTGTAAACCTAACCCTAAACCTAACCCTAACCCTAAACCCAACCCTAAACCTAACCCTAATCATTTGCCTCACCCTCACACTAAACAAAACCCTAACCCTCACCCTCACCCTAACCCTAACACTGACCCTCAGACTCACACTCAAACTAACCCTAACCCTAATCCTAACCCTCTTCCTATCCCTCAACCTAGTCCTCACCCTAACACTAATCCTAACCCTAAACCTCATCCTAAACCTCACCCTAACCCTAACCCTAACCTGCACCCTAACCCTAACCCTGAACCTCACCCTCATGCTTGGCCTAAGCCTAAGCCTAAGCCTAAGCATAACGCTAACGCAAACCCTCACACTAACACTAACCCTAACAATAACCCTAACTCTAACCATAAAACTCACTCTCACCCTAACCCTAACTCTAACCCTTACCCTAAACCTAAACCTCATACTAACCCTAACCCTAACCCTCACCCTCACCCTCAACATAACCGTAACCCTAACCCTAACAATAACCCTAACCCTAACCCTAACACTCAACCTAACCATAACCCTCACCCTGACCCTAACCCTCACCCTAACACTTACCCTCACCCTAACACTAACCAGAAACCTAACACTAACCCTCACACTAACCCTAATCATGACCCTAACCCTAAACCTCACCCTAAACCTAAACCTAACCCTCACCCTCACCCTAGCCCTCACCCTAGCTGTAACCCTCATCCTCACCTTAAACCTCACACTAACCCTAACACTAATCCTCAATCTAACTATCACCCACACCCTTCCCATAACCCTAACCCTCACCCTAACCCTAAACCTCACCCCACTGTAAGCCTCAACCTCAGCCTAACCCTCACGTTTACCCTTACCAGCACCCCCACTCTAATCCTTACCCTAAACTTAACCCTCACCCTAACTCGCACCCTAACCCTAATGACAACACAAAAACTCATCCTCACCCTAACCCTAACCTAAACCCTAACCCTCATCCTCAAACTAAACCTGAAACTAACCCTAACCCTAAACCTCAATTTAACCCTCATCCTAACCCTAATCCTAAACCTTACCCTAACACTAAACCTAACCCTAACACTCACCCTTATCTTAACCCTAACCCTCAGCCTAAACCTCACCTTTACCCTTACCATCATGCTCACCCTAAACCTCCTCCTAACCCTAAACCTCATCCAAACCCTCACCCTAACCGTAAACCTTACCGTCACCCTAACACTAACCATCACCCTCACACTAGCACTCACCCTAACACTAATCCTAACCCTAACCATCATCCTAACCCTAAACGTAAACCTCACCCTCACCCTCACCCTAACCCTAATCCTAACCCCACAGTGAACCTAATCCTAACCCTCATACTCACCGAAACCCTAACACTAAAGCTAAACCTAACCCTCACCCTCAACCTCACCCTCAGCCTAACGCTAAAGCCTAAGCCTAAACCAAACCCTAACACACACACTCACCCTCACCCTAACCCTAATCCTAACCCTAACCCTAACCCTAAACCTCCCATGAACTTTCACCGTAAGCCTAAACCTAACATTAACCCTAACCCTAACCCTCAACCTAACCCTCACCCTAACACTAACTCTAACCCTAAACCTCACCCTCACTCTAAACCTCACCCTAACCCTAACCCTAACCCTCACCCTCACTCGCACTATAACCATAACCTTAATCCGAACCCTAACAATAACCCTATCACCAATCCTAACCCTCACACTAACCATAACCCTCACCCTGACCCAAACCCTCACCCTAAGACGTACCCTCACTGTAACACTAACCCTAATGCTAACACTAACCCTCACACTAACACTAACCCTAAATCTAACCCTAAACCTCAACCTCACCCTAATACTAACCCTAACCCTAACCCTAAACCTCACCCTAACCCTAACCCTCACCCTCACCCTAACCGAAACCGTAACACTATCCCAAACCCTAACAATAAACATAACCCTAACCCTAACACTCACCCTAACCATAACCCTCACCCTAACCCTAATGTTCACCCTAACACTTACCCTCACCTTAACACTAAACCTAACACTAACACTAACCCGCACACTAACCCTAAACATCACCCTAACCCTAAACCTCAACCTAACACTAACCCCAACCCTCACCCTCACCCAAACCTTCACCCTAATCCTAATCCTCATCCTCACCCTAAACCTCACACTAACCCTAACACTAATCCTCAATCTAACCCTCAACCTCACCCTAAAGCTAACACTAACCCTCACCCTAATCCTAACCCTCACCCTTACCGTAACCCTCAGCCTCAGCCTAACCCTCAACTTTACCCTTACTGTCACCCCCACGCTAACACACACCCTAACATTACCCCTCACCATAACCCAAAATGTACCCCTAAACCTCACCCTCATCATAAACCTAAATCTAACCCTAACCCTAACACTAAACCTCACCCTAACCCTAACCCTAACCCTCACCATCACCGTAACCGTAACCCTAACCTTAAACCTAACAATAAACCTAACCCTAACCCTAACCCGCACACTAACCATAACCCGCAACCTAATGCTAACCCTAACCCTAATACTAACCCTCACACTAACCCTAAACCTCACCCTAATCCTAAACCTCATCCTAACCCTAACCAAAACACTAATCCTCACCCTCACCCTAGCCCTCACCCTAACCCTAATTCTAACCATCACCCTGACCCTAACCCTAACCTTCATCCTCACCCTACATCTCACACTAACCATAACCCTAATCCTCAATCTAACCCTCACCCTAACCCTAACCTTAACCTTTACCCTAACCCTAAACTTAACCCTAAACCTCACCCTTATCTTAAACCTGACCCTCGGCCTAAACCTCACCTTTACCCTTACCATCATCCTCACCATAACCCTAAACCTCATCCTAACACTCACCCTAATTGTAAACCTAAACATCACCCTAACGCTAACCCTCACCCTCAAGCTCATGCTCAGCCTAAACCTAAGCCTAAGCCAAAACCTTACGCTAACCCTCACCCTCACCCTAGCCCTCACCCTAAACCTAATACTAATCCTAACCCTCATCTTAACCCTCACCCTAGCCCTAATGCTAACCATCACCCTAAACCTAATCTTCACCCATACCCTCACCCTCAGCCTAACCTTAAGGCTAAGCCTATCCCTAAACTTAACCCTCACACTCACCCTCACGCTCATCTTAATCCTAACCCTAACCATAAACCTAAACCTCAACCTAACCCTCACCGTATCCTTAACCCTAAAACTAACCCTAAGCCTAATCCTAGACCTAACCCTCCAACTAACCCTGAATCTAACCGTAAACCTCACCCTCACACTAACACTAATCCTAACACTAACCCTAAACCTCACCCTAACCCTAACCCTCACCCTCACCCCCACCATAACTCTAACCCTAACCCTAACTATAACACTAATCCTAACCCGAAACCTAACCCTAACCCTAATCCTAACACTCATCCTCAGGCTAACCCTAATCTTAAACCTAACCCTCACCCTAACCCAAACCCTAAACCGAAACCTTAATCTAAAACTAACCCTAACCCTCAACCTCACCCTAGCCCTCACCCTAACCCTATTCCTCATCCTTACACTCACACTAACCCTAAACTTAACCCTCACCCTAGCCCTAACCCTAAGCCTAATCTTCAATGTAACCCTAAACCTCATGCTCAACTTAACCATAACCATAACCCTCACCCTAACCCTAAACATAATCGAACCCTAACTCTCACCCTAACCCTAATCCTAACCCTAAACCTTAATCTAACACTAACCCTAACCCTCATACTCACCCTCACCCTCAGCCTAACCCTAAGCCAAACCCTAACCCTAGACCTAATGCTCACACTCACCCTAAACCTTACCCTAAACCTAATCCTAACCCTAACACTAACCCTCACCCTCAGCCTAACCCTCACCCTAACCCTAAATCTAACACTAACCCTAACCCTAACCCTCAACCTCAGCCTCATCCTACCCCTAACTCTAACCGTAAACGTCAACCTCACCCGAACACTAACCCTACCCCTAAACCTAAACCTCACCCTAAACCTAAACCTAACCCTAAACTTCATCCTCAGCCTAGTCCTCAACCTAACACTAATCCTAACCCGAACCCTCATCCTAACCCACACCCTAACACTAACCATAACCCTCATGCTCACCCTAACCTTAATCCGAACCCTCACAGTAACCCTTACCTTCACCCTCAACCTAACCCTAAACTTAACCCGAACACTAACTCTCACCCTTACCATAATCCTAACCCTCAAGCTAACCCTAACCCTAAACCTCATTCTCACTCTAGCCTCACCCAACCCTAATCCTAACCCTATCCCTTTTCCTAAACCTCCCCCTAACCCTTATCCTAAACCTCACCCTAACACTAACCTTCAGCCTCAAACTCACTCTCAGCCTAACCCTAAGCCTAACCCTAAACCTAACCCTAACAACACACTCAACCTCACCCTAAACCTCACAATAACCCTAACCCTCATCCTAACCCACCACATAACCCTAATCCTAACCCTAACACTAAACCACACCCTCAACCTCAGCATAAGCCTAAGCCTAAGCCTAACCCTAACCCTCACACTCACCCTAAACCTAACCCTAAACCTCACCCTAACACTAACCCTCACCCTCAACCTCAGCCTTACCTTAAGCCTTACCCTAACCCTAACCCTAATCCTCACCCTCACCTTAACCTTAATCCTACTACTAACCCAAATCCTAACCCTCAACCTAAACCTCACCTTAAGCCTAAGCCTAACATTAATACTTACCCTAACCCTCACCCTCAGCATCACCCAAACACTAACTCTAACACTAAACCTCACCCTGACCCTAAACCTAAACGTAACCCTCACCCTAGCCCTCACCCTAACCCTAATCCTAACACTAAACCTCATCCTAACCCTCCCCCCACCCTTACCTTAACCTCACCCTAACACTAACCCTTACCCTCAACCTCACCCTCAGCCTAACCCTAAGCCTAATCCTAAACCTAACTCTAGCACACAAATTCACCCTCACCCTAACCCTAATCCGAAGCCTAAACCTCACCCTCACCCTCACCCTCAGTGTAACCCTAAGCCTAAACCTAACCCTAACCCTAACCCTCACACTCACCCTAAACCTAACCGTAAACCTCACCCTAACCCTAACCCTAAACCTCACCCTCACCCTAGTCCTCACCCTAACCCTAATCCTAACCCTAACCCTCATCCTAACCCTGCGCCTAACCCTAACACTAACTCTCACCATAACCCTAACCCTCATCCTCACCCTCACCCTAACTCTAATCCTAACCCTAATCCTAAACCTCACCATAACCCAAACCCTAACCCTCACCCTCGCTTCCCCTCACCATAACTCTAACCCTAACCCTAACAAGAACACTAATCCTAACCCTAATCCTAACCCTAACTGTAATCCTAACACTCACCCTCTTGCTAACCGTAATCCTACCCTAACCCTCACCGCAACCCTAATCCTCACCCTCACCCTAACTCTAACCCTCACCCTCACCCTAACCCTAATCCTAACCCTAACCCTAAACCTCACCCTAACCCTAATCCTCACCCTCACCCTCACCATAACTCTAACCCTAACCCTAACAATAACACTAATCCTAAACCGAAACCTAACCCTAACGCTAACAGTAATCCTAACACTCACCCTCTAGCTAACCCTAATCCTAAACCAAACCCTCACCCTAACCCTAATCATCACCCTCACCATAACCCTAACCCTCAACCTAACCCTCACCCTAACCGTAACCCTAACCCTAAACTTTAATCTAACACTAACGCTAACCCTCAAGCTTGTCCTATCCCTCACCCTAACCCTAATCCTAAACCTAATCCTCATCCTTACCCTCACCCTAACCCTAAACTTAACCCTCACCCTAGCCCTAACCCTAAGCCTAATCCTCAACTTAACCCTAAACCTCATGCTCACCGTAACCCTAACCCTAACACTCACCCTAACCCTAAACATAACCGAACCCTAACTCTCACTCTCACCCTAACACTAACAATCACCCTAACTCTAACCATCACACTCACCCTAAACCTAATCCTAAACCTAAACCTAAACCTCACCCTAACCCTAACCCTCATTCTCACCCTCACCCTCCCCATAAATCTGACCCTAACCCTAACATTAACACTTATCCTAAACTGAAATGTAACCCTAACCCTAACCCTAACCCTAATCCTAACACTCATCCTCAGGCTAACCCTAATCTTAAACCTAATCCTCACCCTAAACGTAATCATCACCCTGACCGTAACCCTAAACTTCAAACTTACCATCACCCTCACCTAACCCTAAACCTTAATCTAACACTAACCCTAACCCTCACCCTCACCCTAGGCTTCACCCTAACCCTAATTCTAACCCTAATCCTCATCCTTACCCTCACCCTCACCCTAACCTTAACCCTCACCCTAGCCCTAAACCTAAGCCTAATCCTCAACATAATCCTAAACCTCATGCTCACCTTAACCCTAACCATAACCCTCACCCTAACGCTAAATATAACCGAACCCTAAATTTCACCCTAACCCTAACCCTAACCCTAAACCTTAATCTAACACTAACCCTGACCCTCACCCTCAACCTCAGCCTAACCCTAAGCCAAACCGTAATGCTCACACTCACCCTAATGCTCACACTCACCCTAACCCTTACCCTAAACCTAATCCTAACCCTAAACCTAACCCTCACCCTCAATCCTAACCCTCACCCTAACCCTAAATCTTACACTAACCCTAACCCTAACCCTCAACCTCAGCCTCATCCTACCCCTAACTCTAAACATAAATGTCACCCTCACCCTAATACTAACCCTATCCCTAACCCTAAACCTCACCCTAACCCTAACCCTAACCCTAAACCTCACCCTCACCATAGCCCTCACCCGAACACTAATCCTAACCCTAACCCTCATCCTAACCCTCACCCTAACACTAACCATAACCCTCAAGCTCACCCTAACCCTTATCCGAACCCTCACCCTCAACCTAACCCTAACCTTCACCCTCATCGTAACCCTTACCTTAACCCTCTACTTAACCCTAAACTTAACCCGAACATTAACTCTCACACTTAACATAATCCTAACCCTCAAGCTAACCCTAACCCTAAACCTCATTCTCACCCTAGACACACCCAACCCTAATCCTAACCCTATCCCTTTTCCTAAATCTCCCCCTAACCCTTACCCTAACCCTCACCCTAACACTAACCCACAGCCTCACCCTCACCCTCAGCCTAAACCAAAGCCTAAGCCTAACCCTAACCCTAACCCTAACTTCACCCTCAGCCTAACCCTAAGCCTAACCCTAAACCTAACCCTACACACTCACTCACCCTCATCCTAAACCTCACACTAACACTAACCCTGATCCTAACCCTCCCCATAACCCTAACCATAACCCAAACACTAACCCACACCTTCACCCTCAGCATAATCCTAAGCCTAACCCTAACCCTAACCCTAAACCTCACATTCACCCTAACCCTACCCCTAAACATCACCCTTACCCTAACCCTCAACCTCAACCTCAGCCTAACCCTAAGCATATACCTAAACCTAACCCTAACCCTCACCCTCACCCTAACCCTAAACCTACCCCTAACACTAACACTAACCCTCATCCTAACCCTCCCCCTAAGTTTTGCACAAACCCTCACCCTAACCCTAACCCTCACCCTCAACCTCACCCTCAGCCTAACCCTAAGCCTAACCCTAAACCTAACTATAACACACACACTCACCCTCACCCTAACCCTAATCCTAACCCTAAACCTCACCCTCACCCTCACCCTCACCCTCAGTTTAACCCTAAGCCTAACCCTAACCCTAACCCTAACCTTCACACTCACCCTAACCTTTACCCTAATCCTAAACCTAACCCTAACCCTCACCCTCAGCCTCAGCTTAACCTAACTTTAACCCTAAACCTCACCCTCACCCTAACCCTAACCCAAAACCTAACCTTAAACCTCACCCTAACCCTAACCCTAAACCTCACCCTCACCCTAGCCCTAAACCTCACCCTAACCCTCCCCCTAACCCTAACCCTAACCCTCACCCTAACCCTAACCCTCATCCTTACACTCACCATAACCCTGAACCTTACCCTAACCCTAAACCTAACACT
The DNA here is from genome assembly GCF_024711535.1 of Dipodomys merriami. Lineage (NCBI taxonomy): Eukaryota > Metazoa > Chordata > Mammalia > Rodentia > Heteromyidae > Dipodomys > Dipodomys merriami. The sequence continues at coordinate 165,067 of NW_027202370.1, read as the reverse complement.
AACTCTCACCCTAACACTCATCGTCAGCTTCACCCCATCCCTAACACTAACCCTAAACCTCATCCTCATCCTAACCCTTACCCTAAACCTAACACTAAACCTAAACCTAACCCTAACCCTCACCCTCACCGTAACCCTAACCCTCATCCTAACCCTCACCCTAACCCTAACTATAACCCTAAAATTTACCCTAACACTAAACCTAGTTCTCACCCTCACCCTAGCTTTCACCCTAACACTAATCGTAACCTTAATCCTCATCCTAACCCTCACCCTAACCCTAAAACTAACCCTCATCCTTCTCCTAACCCAAACCCTCAACCTAACCCTAAACCTAATGCTCACCATAAGCCTAACCCTAATCCTAACACTCATCCTAACCCTCACCCTAACACTAAACCAAACCGTCGCCCTCACTCTCACACTAACACTAATCCTAACCCTAACCCTCACACTCAACCTCACTTAGCCTTACCCTTAGCCTAAACCTAACCCTAACTCTAACACACACACTCACCCTCTCCTTATCCCTAATCCAAACCCTAACCATCACCCTCACCCTAACTCTAACGGTAAACCTCACCTTCATCCTACCCCTCACTCTAACCCTAACCCCAACCCTAAACCTCACCCTAACTCCAACCCTAAACCTCACCCTCACCGTAACCAAAACCCAAACCTAACCCTAACAATAACCCTAATTCTAATCCTAACACTCACCCTAACCACAACTCTCACCCCAACCCAAAACCTCACCCTAAAACTTACCCTCACCCTAAAACTAACCTTAACGCTAACACTAACCCTCACACTAACCCTAACCATTCATTACCCTAACCCTAAACCTCAACCTAACCCTCACCCTCACCCTAACTCTAACACTAATCCTATCCCAAACCTCCCCCTAACCTTCCCCCAAACCCTATATCTAACCCTAAACCTCACCCTCACACTAACCCTAACCCTAAACCTCATCCTAACCCTAACCCTAACCCTCACCCACACCCTCAATCTCACAATAACTCTAACCGTAACCCTAACAATAACACTAACTCTAATCCAAACCATCACCCTAACCCTAATCCTCACCCCCTCCCTCACCCTCAGCCTAACCCTAAGCCTAATCCTAGCCCTCACCCTAACCATCACACTCACCCTCACACTAAATCTAATACTAAACTATACCTATCCCTAAACCTCAACCTAACCCGCCCCCTCCCCCTAAACCTAACACTAACAATAACCCTGAACCTCACCCTAACCCTCAATCTAACACTAACTCTAACCCTAAACCTCACCCTCACCCTAACCCTAACCCTAAACCTCACGCTAAACCTCACCCTAACCTTAACCCTCACTCTCACCCTCAATCTCAACGTAACTGTAAACCTAACCCTAAAAATAACACTAATACTAACCCTAACCCTAACCCTAACCATGACCTTCAGCCTTAATGTCAGGGCAAACTTAAACCTAACATAAAACTAACAATAACCCTAATCTTAACCCTAACCCTAATCCTCAACCCCATCTTCATGCTCAGCCTAACCCTAAGCCTAACCCTAACCCTAAACCCAACCCTAAACCTAACCCTAATCCTCAGCCTCACCCTCACTTTAACGAAAACCCTAACCCTAACCCTCACCCTAACCCTGAGCCTAACCCTAAACCTGACCCTCAGGATCACCCTCAACCTAACCCTAATCCTAAACCTAAACCTATCCCTAAAGCTAACCCTCACCCTAACCCTCAACCTAGTCCTCACCCTAACACTAATCCTAACCCTAAACCTCTTCCTAAACCTCACCATAACCCTAACCCTCACCCTCACCCTCATGCTTAGCCTAAGCCTAAGCCTAAGCGTAACTCTAACACAAACCCTCACCCTAACACTAAACCTAACACTAACCCTAACTCTAACCGTAAACCTCACTCTCACCCTAACCCTAACTCTAACACTTACCCTAAACCTAAACCTCATACTAACCCTAAACCTAACTCTCACCCTCACCCTCACCGTAACCATAACCCTAACCCTAACCCAAACCCTAACCCTCAACCTAACAATAACCCTCACCCTAAACCTAACCCTCACCCTAACACTTACCCTCACCCTCACCCTAACCCTAACCCTAACACTAACCCTCACAGTAACCCTAATCATCACCCTAACCCTAAACCTCACCCTAAACCTAAACCTAAACCTCACCCTCACCCTAGCCCCACCCTAACCTTAACACTCATCTTCACCCTAAACCTCACACTAACCCTAAATCTAATCCTCAATCTAACCCTCACACACATCCTTCCCCTAACCCTAACCCTCACCCTAACCCTCACCCTCACCCCAATGTAACCTTCAGCCTCAGACTAACCCTCACGTTTACCCATACCATCACCCCCACGGTAACCCTTACCCTAACCCTAACCATCACCCGAACCCTAATGCCACCCCAAAACCGCACCCTCACCCTAACCCTAACCCTAATCCTCATCCTCACCCTAAACCTTACACTAATCCTAACCCTAAACCTAAATTTAACCCTCATCATAAACCCAATCTTAACCCTTACCCTAACCCTTAACCTAACCCTCACCCTAAGACTCACCCTAACCCTAACTCTTACACTAACCTTAAACGTAACCCTAACACACACCCTTATGTTAAACCTCACCCTCAGCCTAAAAATCACCTTTACCCTTACCATCATCCTCACCCTAAAACTCCCCCAACCCTAAACGTCATCCTAACCCTCACCCTAACTGTAAACCTAACCATCACCCTAACCCTAAACCTCCATCTCAAACTCATGCTCAGCCTAAACCTAAGCCTAAGCCTAAACCTTACCCTAACCCTCACCCTCACCCTAACCCTCACACTAACCCTAATCCTAAACCTAACCCTCATCCTAACCCTCACCCTACCACTAATCCTAATCTTCACACTCACCCTCACCCTAACCCTAATTCTAACCCTAACCCTCAACCTAATCCTAACCATCAACCTCACCGTAAACCTTACCCTAACCCTCAAACTAACCCTAAACTTAACCCGAACCCTAACTCTCACCCTAAACCTAACCCTAACGCTCAGCCTAACCCTAACTATAAACTTCATCCTCACCCGAACCCTAACCCTAAACATAAACCCCACCCTAACCCTAAAACTAACCCTCACCCGCATCCTCAACCTCACAGTAAATCTAACTCTAACCCTAACAATAATACTAACCCTAACATTAACCCTAAGCCTAACCCTAACCACAAACATAACGCTCACACTCAGCCTCACCCTCACTGCAAACTTAACCCTAACCATAACACTAACAATAACCCTAACTCTAAGCCTAACCCTAACCATAACACTAATCCTCATCCACACCCTCACCCTCAGCTTAACACTAAGCCTAGCCCTAACCTTAACCCTAACCCTAACCCTAAACCTAATCCTAAACCTAACCCTAAACCTAATCCTCAGCCTCACCCTCACCCTAACCCAAAAGCTAACCCTAACCCTCACCCTAATTCTAAGCCTAACCCAAACCCTAACCCTAACTTTCACACTCATTCTCACCCTAACCCTACCCCTCAACCTAACCCTCAGCCTAGCCTTTACCGTTGCCCTAATCCTAACCCTAATCCTCATCCTAACCCACAACCTACCCCTAACCCTAAACCTAACCCAAACCCTAACCTGAACCCTAACCCTCACCCTCATGCTCGGCCTAAGCCTAAGCCTAAACCTAACACTAACCCTCACCCTGACCCTAACACTAACACTAAACCTAAATCTAACCCTAAACCTCATCATCACCCTAACCCTAAATCTAACCCTAACCCTAACACTAAACCTCACGCTAACCCTAACCCTAACCCTCACCATCACCATAACTGTAACCCTAATCCTAAACCTAACAATAACCCTAACCCTAACCTTAACCCTCACCCTAACCATAAACCTCACCCTACCCATGACCCTCACCCTAACACTTACCCTCACCCTAACAATAACCCTAACACTAACACTAACCCTCACAATAACCCTAATCCTCACCCTAATCCTAAACCTCACCCTAAACAGAACACTTACCCTAGCCTTCACCCTAACCCTAATACTAACCGTAACCCTCATCCTAAGCCTCACCCTAACCCTAACCCTAACCATCACCCTAAACCTAATCCTCAACCCCACCCTCACCCTCAGCCTAACCCTAAGCCTAAGCCTGACCCTAACCCAAACCCTCACACTTACCCTCAACCTCACCCTAATCATAACCTTAAACCTAATTATAACACTAAAGCTCAACCTAACACTCAACCTAACCTTAATGCTAAAAATAACCCTAACCCTAACCCTCGACCTAACTCTGCTAAAACTAACCCTAATCCTAACCCTGGACCTAACCCTCCAACTAACCCTAAATCTAACCCTAAACCTTACACTCACCCTAATCCTAACCCTAATCCTAAACCTCACCCTAACCCGGACCCTAACACTCACCCTCACCCTCACCATAACTCTAATCCTAACCCTAACAATAACACTAATCCTCACCCTAAACCTAACCCTAACCCTAAACCTAACCCTAATCCTAACACACCCCCTCACCCTAACTCTAATCCTAAACCTAACCCTAACCCTAACCCTAACCCTCACCCTCACCGTAACCCTAACACTCAAGCTAACCCTCACCCTAACCCTAAAGCTAAACCTAAACTTTAATCTAACCCTAACCCTAACCATCACCATCACCCTAGCCCTCACCCTAACCCTAATGCTAAACCTTATCCTCATCCTTACGCTCACCCTAACCCTAAACGTAACACTCACCCTAACCCTAACCCTAACCCTAAACCTCAACCTACCCTAACCCTCAACCTAACCCTAACCATCACGCTCACCGTAACCCTAACCCTAACACTGACCCTAACCCTAAACTTAACCGAACCTTAACACTCACCCTAACGCTAACCCTAACTCACCCTAACCCTAAACCTCACCCTTAGCCTAACCCTAAGCCTAAACCTAACCCTAACCCTAATCTTAACCCTCAACCTCAGCTTCACCCTAACCCTAAACATAAGCCTGAACCTCACCCTCACCCTAGCCCTCACCCTAACCCTAATTCTAACCCTAACTCTCATCCTAACCTTCACACAAACACTAACCCTAACCCTCACCATCAACCTCACCCTAACCCTCATCCGAACCCTAACCCTCAACCTAACCCTAACCCTCACCCTCACCGTAACCCTTACACTAACCCTCAACCTAAACCTAAACTTAAACCGAACCCTCTCAACGTAACCCTAAACCTAACCCTTATCCTAACCCTAAACCTAAACCTCACCCACACCCTAGAACTCACCCTAACCCTAATCCTAACCCTAACCCTCTTCTTAAACCTCCCCCTAACCCTTACCCTAACCCTCACAATAACCCTAACCCTCACCCGCAACCTCAACCTCAGCCTAACACTAAGCCTAACCCTAAACCTAACCCTAACAAACACAAGCACCCTCAACCTACCCCTAATCCTAACCCAAAACGTCCCCGTAACTCTCTCCCTAAAGCTAACCCTAACCTTAACTCTAACTCTAACCCTCAACCTAACCCTCACCCTAAACCTAACTCTAACCCTAAACCTCACCCTCACCCTAAACCTAACTCTAACTCTGACCTAAACCCTAAACCTCAACCCAACCCTAACCCTAAGCCTCACCCTCACCCTCACCATCACCGTAAACTTAACCCTAACCCTAACCCTAACAATAACCCTAACCCTAATCCTAACCCTCACCCTAAACATAACCCTAACCCTAAGACTAACCCTAACCATAACACTCATCCTCACCCCACCTCACCCTCAGCCTAACCCTAACCCTAACCCTAACCCTCACCGTAACCCTAATACTAAGCCTAAACCTAACACTAACCTTAACGCTAAACCTAACCCTAAAACTAACCCTAATCCTCAGCCTCGCCCTGACCCTAACCCAATCCATAACCATAACCCTCATCCTAACTCTAAGCATAACCCTAACCCTAAACCTAACCCTCACCATAATCCTAACCCTAACCATAACCCTAATCCTAATACTAATACTAAACGTAACCCTAAACCTAACCCTAATACTCATCCTCACCCTCACCCTAACCCAAACCCTAACCCTAACCCTCATCCTAACTCTAAGCCTAACCCTAACCCTAATCCTAAACAAAACCCTGTCCCTTACTCTAACCCTCACCCTAACACTCAGCCTAACACTCAAGCTAATTCTCAGCCTAAGCCTAAGCCTAAGCCTAAACCTAACCCTAACCTTCAGCCTAACCCTAACTCTAACACTAACCCTAAACCTAAACCTCATCCTAACCCTAACCCTAACCCTCACCCTGACCGTAATCTTAACCCTATCCCTAACCCTAACAATAAACCTAACCCTAACCTAACCCTCACCCTAACCATAACCCTTACCCTAACCCTAACCCTCACCCTAACACTTACCCTCACCCTAACACTAACCCTAACCCTCACACTAACCCTAAAAATCGCCCTAACACTAAACCTCACACTAAAACTAACCTTAACTCTCAAACTCAACATAGCCCTCACCCTAAACCTAACCCTCATCCTCACCCTAAATCTCACACTAAACCTAACACTAATCCTCAATATAACCCTCACCCTCACCCTAAAGCTAACACTAACCCTCACCCTAACCCTAACCCTCACCCTTACAGTAACCCTCACCCTGAGCCTAACCCTCATCTTTACCCTTACCGTCACACCTACGCTAACCCGCACACTAAACCTAACCCTCACCCTAAACCTAACTCTGACCCTAAACCTCACCCTCACCCTAAACTTAACTCTAACCCTAACCTAAACCCTAAACCTCAACCTAACCCTAACCCTAACCCTCACCCTCACCCTCAGGGCAACCTTAACCCTAAACCAAACCCTAACAATAACCATAACCCTAATCCGAACGTTCACCCTAAACATAACCCTAAACCTAAGCCTAACCCTAAACATAAAACTAATCCTCACCCCTACCTCACCCTCAGCCTAACCCTAACCCTAACCCTAACCCTCAGCGTAACCCTAACCCTAACCCTAAACCTAACACTAACCCTAAAGCCAAACCTAACCCTAAAACTAACCCTAATCCTCAGCCTCACCCTGACCCTACCCCAAACCCTAACCATAACCCTCACCCTAACTCTAAGGCTAAACCTAACCCTAACCCTAACCATAACCCTAACACTAACACTAACCCTAAACCTAACCTTAAACCGAACCCTCATACTCAGCCTCACCCTCACCCTAACCCAAACCTTAACCTTAAACCTCATCCTAACTCTAAGCCTAACCCTAACCCTAATCCTAATTCTCACACTCACCCTCCCCCTAACGCTAATCCTAAACCAAGCCCTATCCCTTACACTAACCCTCACACTAACCCTCAGCCTAGCTCTCACCCTTACACTTATCCTAATCCTAAACCTCATCCTAACAGTCACCCTAAACCTATCCCTAACCCTAACCCTCACCCTAACACTCAAGTTCATGCTCAGCCTAAGACTAAGCCTAAGCCTAATCCTAAACCTAACCCTAACCCTCAGCCTAACCCTAAGTTTAACACTAACCCTAAACCTAACCCTCATCCTAAACCTAACCCTAACCCTCACCCTCATCGTAACCTTAACCCTTTCCCTAACCCTAACAATAAACCTAACCCTAACCTAACCCTCACCCTAACCATAACCCTCACCCTAACCCTAACCCTCACTCTAACATTTACCCTCACCCTAACACTAACCCTAAAACTCTCACTAAACCTCACACTAAGCCTAAAAATCACCCTAAACCTAAACCTCACCCTAACACTAACCTTAACCCTCCAACTCTCCATAGCCCTCACCCTAACCCTCACCCTCATCCTCACCCTAAACCTCACACTAAACCTAACACTAATCCTCAATATAACCCTCAACCTCACCCTAAAACTAACACTAAACCTCACCCTAACCCTAAAACTCACCCTAACCCTCATCTTTACCCTTACCGTCACCCCCACACTAACCCTAACCCTCATCCTAAAACTAATTGTACCCCTATACCTCACCCTCACCCTAACCTTAACTCTAACACTAACCCTAACACTAAACTTCACCTTAACCCTAACACTAACCCTCACCCTCACCTGAACCGTAACCCTAATCCTAAACCTAACAATAACCCTAACCAGAACCCTAACCCTCAACCTAAGCATAACACTCACCCTAACTCTAACCCTCACCCTAACACTAACCCTCATCCTAACACTAACCCTAACCCTAAAACTTACTCTCACACTAAACCTAACCCTCAGCCTAATCGTAAACCTCACATTAACCATAACCCTAATCCTAACCCTCACCCTCACCCTAGACCTCACCCTAATCCTAATTCTAACCCTCACCCTCACACTAACCCTAACCCTCAACTTCACCCTAAACCTCACACTAACCCTAACCCTAATCCTCAATCTAAACCTCACCCTAACCCTAAACCTCACCCTTAACTTAACCCTCACCCTCAGCCTAAACCTCACCTTTACCCTTAACAACATCCTCACCCAAAACCTCACCCTAACCCTAAACCTCATCCTAACCTCACCCTAAACGTAAACCTAACCATCACCCTAAACCTAACCCTCACCCTCACCCTAGGCCTCAACATAACCCTAATTTTAATTCTAACCCTCATCATAACCCTCACACTAACCCTAACCCTAACCATCACCCTAAACCTAATCCTCACCCCCACACTCACACTCAGCCTAAACCTAAGCCTAAGCCTAACCCTAACCCTAACCCTCACACTCACCTTCACCCTCACCCTTATCCTAACCCTAACCCTAACCACAACCCTAAACCTCAAACTAACCTTCACCCTATCCTTAAGCCTAAAATTAACCTTAACCCTAACCCTCAAACTAACCCTCCAACTAGCACTAAACCTAACCCTAAACCTCAAGCTCACCCTAACTCTAATTGTAACCCTATCGCTAAACGTCACCCTAACCCTAACCCTCACCCTCACCCTCACCCTCACCATAACTCTAACCCTAAACCTAACAATAACACTAATCCTAACACTAAACCTAACCCTCACCCTAACCCTAACCCTAATCCTAGCACTAAACCTCATGCTAACCCTAATACTAACCCTAACCCTCACCCTAACCCTAATCCTCACCCTCACCGTAACCCGAATACTGAACCTAACCCTCACCCTAACCATAAACCAAACACGAAACCTTAATATAACACTAACCCTAACCCTCAACCTCACCGTAGCTCTCACACTAAGCCTAATCCTAACCCTAATCCCCATCCTTACCCTCACCCTAACCCTAAAATTAACCCTCACCCATACCCTAACGTTAACCCTAATTCTCAACCTAACCCTAAACCTCAAGTTCACCGTAACCCTGACCCTAACCCTCACCCTAACCCTAAACATAACCAAACCCTAACTCTCACCCTAACCCTAACGCTCACACTCACCCTAACCCTTACCCTAAACCTAATCCTAACCCTAAGCCTAACCCTCACCCTCAACCTAACCCTAAATCTAACACTAATTCTAACCCTAACCCTCAACCTCAGCCTCACCCTAACCCTAACTCTAAATCTAAACCTCACCTTCACCCTAACCCTAACCCTAACCCTAAACCTCACCCTAACCCTAACACTAAACCTCACCTTCACCCTAGCCCTCACCCTAACCCTAATCCTAACTCTAATCCTCAACCTAACCCTCATCCTAACACTAAACCTAACCCTCACTGTCACGCTAACCCTAATCTTAATCCTAACCCTCAACCTAACCCTAACCCTCACCCTCACCGAAACCCGTAACCTAACACTCAACCTAACCCTAAGCTTAAACCAAAACCTAACTCTCACACTAACCCAAACCCTAACACACACCCTAACCCTAACCCTAAACCTCACCCTAACCCTAGCCCTCACCCAACCCTAATCCTAACCATAACCCTCTTCCTAAACCTCCCCCTAACCCTTACCCTAACCCTAACCCTTAACATCAACCTCACCCACAGCCTAACCCTAAGCCTAAAGCTAAACCCAACCTTAACACACACACTCACCCTCAACCTAACCCTAATCCTAAACCTAACACTCATCCTAACCCTCCGCATAACCCTAAACCTCACCCTAACCCTAACCACACCCTCACCCTCAGCCTAATCCTAAGCCTGACCCTAACCCTAACACTCACACTCACACTAACCCTAACCCTAAAACTCACCCTAAACATAACCCTCAACCTCAACCTCAGCCCAACCCTAAGCCTATCCCTAACCCTAACACTAACCCTCACACTCACCCTAACCCTACACCTAATCCTACTCCTAACCTTAACTCTAACCCTCACCCTCAAACTAACCCTCACATTAAGCCTAACCCTAACATTAATCCTAATCCTAACTCTCACCCTCAGACTCATCCTAACCCTAACTCTAACACTAAAACTCACCCTGACGCTAACCCTAACGCTAACCATATAACTAAACCTCATCCTTGCCGTAACCTTAACCCTCAACCTCACACTCACCAGAACCTTAACCCTAACCCTAATGCTAACAATAATCCTAACCCTAACCCTAACCCTCACCCTAACCATAATCCACACCCTAACCCTAACCCTCACCCAAACACTTAACCTCACCCGAAACCTAACCCTCACTCTAAAACTATCCCTAACCCTAACACTAACCCTCACACTAACGCTAAGCATCACCCTAACCTTAAACCTCACCCTAACCCTAACCCTAAACCTAAACCTCTCCCTAGCCCTCACCATAACCCTAACCCTCATCCTCACCCTAAACTTCACACTAACCCTAACACTAATCCTCATTCTAACCCTCAACCTCAGCCTAACCCTCACCCTGACTCTCACACTAACCCTAAACCTCACCCTTTCCGTAACCCTCACGCTCAGCCTAACCCTCATCTTTACCCTTTCAGTCACCCCCACCATAACCCTCACTCTAACGCTAACCCTCACCCTAACCCTAACTCTACCCCTAAACCTCTCCCTCACCCTAACCCTAACTCTAACCCTAACCCTAACACTGACCCTCATCATAACCCTAACCCTAACCATCACCCTAAATCTAATCCTCAAACCAACCCTCACCCTCAGCCTAACCCTAAGCCTAAGCATAACCCTAAACCTAAACCTCACACTCACCCTCACCCTAACCTTAATCCTAACCCTAAACCTAACCCTAACCCCAAACCTCAACCTTAACCTGACCCTAACCTTAAACCTAAAACTAACCCTAACCCTAACCCTCATCCTAACCCTCAACCTAACCCTAACCCTAACCCTAAACCTCACCTTAACGCTAACCCTAATCCTCACCCTAATCCTAGCCCTCACCCTAACCCTAATTCTAACCCTCACCCTCACCCTAACCCTAAACTTCATCCTAACCGTAAACCTCACACTAACCCTAAACCTCATCCTAACCCTCACCCTAACCATAAACCTAACCATCACCCAAACCCAAACCCTCACCCTCACCCTAGCCCTCACCCTAACCCTAATCTTAATGCTAACTATCAGACTAAACTCAACCTAACCCTAACCATAACCATCACCCTAAACGTTTTCTAACCCCCACCCTCACCCTCAGCCTAACCCTAAGCCTAAGTCTAACCCTAACCCTAACCCTCACACTCACCCTCACCCTCACCCTAATCCTAACCCGAATGCTAACCATAACCCTAAACCTCAACCTAACCCTCACCCTATCCTTAACCCTAAAACTAACCTTAACACTAACCCTCGACCTAACCCTCCAACTATCCCTAAATCTAAACCTAATACTCACCCTCACCCTAACGCTAATCCTAACCCTAACCCTAAACCTCACCATAACCCTAATCCTAACCCTTACCCTCATCCTCACCATAAATCTAATCTTAACCCTAAAAATAACACTAACCCTAACCCTAAACCTAACCCTAAACCTAACACACACCCTCATGCTAACCCTAATCCTAACCCTAACCCTCACCCTAACCCTAATGCTCACCCTCACTGTAACCCTAACCCTCAACCTAACCCTCACCCTAACCTTAACCCTAAACCTAAACCTTAATCTAACACTAACCCTAACCCTCATCACACCCTAGGACTCACCCTAACCCTAATCCTAACCCTAATCCTCATCCTTACCCTCACCCTAACCCTAACCTTAACCCTCACCCAAACCCTAACACTAACCCTAACTCTAAACCTCAAGCTCACAGTAACCATAACCCTAACCCTTAACCTAACCCTAAACATAACCGAACCCGAACTCTCACCCTAACCCTAAACCTAACCCTAACCCTCACCCTCACCCTAACCCTCAACCTCACCCTCACCCTCAGCCTAACACTAAGCCTAACCCTAACCCGAACACTCAAACTCACCCTAACCCTTACCCTAAACCTAATCCTTACGCTAAGCCTAACCCTCACTCTCAACCTAACCCTAAATCTAACACTAACCCTAACCCTAACGCTAAACCTCACCCGAACTCTAACCCTAAACCTCACTCTCACACCCAACTTCACCCTAACCCTAATCTGAACCCTAACCCTCAACCTAACCCTAACCCTCACCCTCACCATAGCCCTTACCCTAAACCTCAACCTAACCCTAAACTTAAACCGAACCCTAACTCTCACCCTTACCCTAACACTAACCCTCACCCTAACCCTAACCCTAAACCTCAACCTCACCCTAGCCCTCATCCTCAACTTCACCGTCAGCCTAACTCTAAGCCTAACCCTAAACCTAACCCTAACACACACACTCACCCTAACCCTAACCCTAATCCTAACCCTAACCCTCATACTAACCCTCCCCATAACCCTAACCCTCACCCTAACTCTAAACATAACCAAACCCGAACTCTCACCCTAACACTAACCCTCACCCTAAACCTAACCCTCAACCTCACCCTCACCCTCACCCTAACACTAAGCCTAACCCCAACCAAAACACTCAAACTCACCCTAACCCTTACCCTAAACCTAATCCTTACGCTAAGCGTAACCCTCACTCTCAACCTAACCCTAAATCTAACACTAACCCTAACCCTAACCCTAAACCCCACCCTAACCCTAAACCTAAACCTCACCCTCACCCTAGCCCTCACCCTAACCCTAATCCTAACCTTAACACTCAACCTAACCCTCACCCTAACACTAAACCTAACCCTCACCCCCAACCTCACCCTAACCCTAATCCGAACCCTAAACCTCAACTTAACCCTAACCTTCACCGTCAGCATAGCCCTGACCCTACCCTCAACCTGACCCTAAACATAAACCTCACCCTCACCCTAGCCCTCATCCGCAACTTCACCCTCAGCCTAACCCTAAGCCTAACCCTAAACCTAACCCTAACACACACACTCACCCTCACCCTAACCCTAATCCTAACCCTAACCCTCATCCTAACCCTCCCCATAACCCTAACCCTCACCCTAACCATAAACCACACCCTCACCCTCAGCCTAATACTAAGCCTAAAACAAACCCTAACCCACACACTCATCCTAACCTTAACCCTAAATCTCATCCTACCCTAACCCTCACCCTCAACCTCAGCCTAACACTAAGCCTAACCCTAACACACTCACCCTAACAAAAACTATAATACTACTCCTAACCCTAACTCTAACCCTCACCCTCAACCTAACCTTCACCTTAAGCCTAACCCTACCATTAATCCTAACCCTAACCCTCACCCTCAGCCTCACCCTAACCCTAACTCTAAAACTAAACCTCACCCTGACCATAACCCGAACCCTAACCCTATCCCTAAACCTCATCCTAGCCCTAACCCTAACCCTCACCCTCACCCTCACCATAAATGTAACCCTAACCCTAATGCTAACAATAATCCTAACCCTAACCTAACCCTCACCCTAAACATAACCCTCACCCTAACCTTAACCCTCACCCTAACACTTACCCTCACCCTGACACTAACCCTCACCCTAACACTTACCCTCACCCTAACACTAACCCTAACCCTAACAGTAACCATAACCATCACCCTAACCCTAAACCTAACCCTAAACAGAACCCTCTCCCTAGCCCTCACCCTAACCCTAACCCTAATCCTCACCCTAAACTTCACACCAACCCTAACACTAAACCTCTATCTAACCCTCACCCTCACCCTAACCCTCAACATAACCCTCACCCTAACCCTAAACCTCACCCTCACCCAAACCCTCACCCTCATCCTATCCCTTATCTTTACCCTTACCGTCACCCCCACCCTAACCCTCACTCTAACGCTAACCCTCACTCTATCGCTACCCCTCACCCTAACCCTAACTCTACCCCTAAACCTCACCCTAAACCTAAACCTAATTCTAAACCTAACCCTAACACTATCCCTCACTGTTACCCTAACCCTAACCATCACCCTAACCCTAATCCTCACCCCCACACTCACCCTCAACCGAACCCTAATCCTAAGACTAAACCTAACCCAAACACTAAACCTCAACTTAACCCTGACCCTAACCTTAAACCTAAAACTAACCCTAACCCTAACCCTCGACCTAACCCTCCAACTAAACCTAAATTTAACCCGAATCCTCACCCTCACCCTAACCCTAATCCTAAACCTAACACTAAACCTCACCCTAACCCTAACCCTAACCGTCAACCTAACCCTCACCCTAACCATAAATCTAAAGCTAACCCTAAAACTAACCCTCACCCTAACCCTAACCCTAACCCTAAACCTTACCCTAACACTAACCCTAATCCTCACCCTCATCCTAGCCCTAACCCTAACCCTAATCGTAACCCTAATCCTCATGGTAACCCTCACACTAACACTGAACCTAACCCTCATCCTTACCCTAAGGCTAAACCTCAACCGAACCCTAACATTCCCCCTCCCCCTCATCCTCAGCCTAACCCTAAGCATAAAACTAACCCTCACAATCATGCTAACCCTTACTCTAATCCTAATTCTAACCCTAAACCTAATCCTCACCCTCACGTTAACCCTCACCCTAAACCTAACTCTAACACTAACCCTAAACCTAAATCTTTACCTTAGCCTCAGCCTTACCCTAAATCTAACCCTAAACCTCACCCTCACACTAATCCTAACCCTAACACTAACCTTAACCCTAACCCTAAACCTCACCCTCACCCTAGTCCTGATCTTAAACCTAATCCTGACCTCATCCTAACCCTCACCCTAACACTAACCCTATCCCTCACACTCATTCTCACCCTAACCCTCATCCTAACCCTCTCCCTAACCCTTATCCTAAAGCTCAACCTAACCCTAACCCTCACCCTCAACCTCACGCTTAGCATAACCCTTAGCATAAACCTAAACCTAACCCTAACACACTCACTCACCCTCACACTAACCCTAATCCTAACCCTAAACCTAACCTTAACCCTCACACTCACCATAACCCTAAACCTAATTATAATTCTAACCCTAATCCTAACCCTCACCCTCACCCTAAGCCTTACCCTAAACCTAACCCAAAACCTAACCCTAACCCTAACCCTAACCCTCACCCTCAGCCGCACCCTAACACTAACTCTAACCCTAAACCTCACCCTCACAATAACCCTAACCCTAACCTTAACGCCCAACCTCACATTCACCCTAGCCTTTACCCTAACCCTAATCCGAAACCTAACCCTCATCCTAACCCTCTGCCTAACGCTAACCCTCACCCTCAACCTCACCCTCAGCCTAACCCTAAGTCTAACCCAAAACCTAAACCTAACACACACACTCACCCTCACTCCAACCCTAATCCTATCCCCAACCCAAACCCTAACCCTCCCGCTAACTCTCACCCTAACCGTAATCCTAACACTAACCCTTACCATAACCCTCAACCTAAATCTCACCCTAACCCCAACTAACCCTAAACCTCACCATTACACTAACCCTATCTCTAACCCTAACCCAAACCCTAAACCTCACCCTAACACTAATCCTAACCCTAACCGACACCTTTACCCTCAGCCTAATCTAAGCCTAACCCTAAACCTAACCCTCACACTCACCCTAACCCTAACCCTAAACCTCACCCTAACACAACCCTCACCCTCAGCCTCAGCCTACCCCTAAGCCTATCCCTAACCCTAACCCTAACTCTCACACTCACCATAACACTAACACTAATCCTGCTCCTAAACCTAACCCTAATCCTCACCCTCAACCTAACCCTCACCTTAAGCCTAAACCTAACATTAATCCTAACCCTAAACCTCACCCTCATCCTCACCCTAACCCTAACTCTAACACTAAACCTCACCCTGACCCTAACCCTAACCCTATCTCTAAACCTCAACCTAGCCCTAAACCTAACCCTCACCCTCACCATCACCATAAACTTAATCCTAACCCTAATGCTAACAATAACCCTAAACCTCACCCTAAACATAACCCTCACCCTAACCCTCACCCTAACACTTACACTCACCCTAACACTAACCCTAATCCTAACACTAAACCTCACACTAACCCTAACCATCACCCTAACCATAAACCTCACCCTAACACTAACCCTAAACCTCACCCTCTCCCTAGACCTCGCCCTAACCCTAACCCTCACAATCACCCTAAACTTCACACTAACCCTAACACTCATCCTCAATCTAACCCTCACTCTCACCCTAACTCTATCCCTAACCCTCACCTAACCCTATCCCTAAACCCTCACCTATCCCTAACCCTAAACCTAACACTCACCCTTACCGTAACCCTCATGCTCAGCCTAACCCTCACATTTACCCTTACCGTCACCCCCACCCTAAGACTCACTCTAACCCTAACCCTCACACTAAGCCTACCTCTACCCGAAAACCTCACCTTCACCCTAACCCTAACTCTAACCCTAACCCTAACACTAACCCTCACCCTAAACCTAACCCTAACCATCACCCTAACCCTAATGCTCACCCCACCCTCACCCTCAGCCTAACCCTAAGCCTAAGCCTAACCCTAACCCTAAACATCACACTCAGCCTCACCCTAACACTAATCCTAACCCTAAACTTAACCCTAACCCTAAACCTCAACCTAACCCTGACCTTAACTTTAAACCTAACACTAACCCTAACCCTAACCCTCGAACTAACCCTCCAACTAAACCTAAATCTAACCTAAACCTCACCCTCACCCTAAACCAAATCCTAACCTTAACCTTAAACCTCAACCTAACCCTAACCCTAACCCTCACCCTCACCATAAATCTAAACCTAACCCTAACAATAACACTAATCCTAACCCTAAACCTAACCCTATCCCTAAACCTGACCCTAATGTTAACACTCAACCTCACCCTAACCCTAATCCTAAACCTAACCCTCACCCTAACCCTAACTCTAACCCTAACCCTAACACTAACCATCACCCTAACCCTAATCTTCACCCCCACCCTCACCCTCAGCCTAACCCGAAGCCTAAGCACTTACCATAACCCTAACCCTCGACCTAAGCCTCCAACTAAACCTAAATCTAACCATAAACCTCACCCTCACCCTAACCCTAATCCTAACCATAACCCTAAACCTCACCCTAACCCTAACACTCACCCTCACCCTCACCCTCACCATAACTCTAACCCCAACCCTTACAATAACAGTAATCCTAACCCTAAACCCAAACCTAACCATAACCCTAACCGTAATGCTAACACTCAACCTCACACTAACCCTAAAAGTAACCCTAATCTTCACCCTCACCCTAACCCTCATCCTCACTGTAACCCTAACGCTCATCCTAACCCTCACCCTAATTCTAACCCTAACCCTAAACCTTACCCTAACACTAACCCTAATCCTCACCTTTAACCTAGCCCGAACCCTAACCCTAATCGTAAACCTAATCCTCATTCTAACCTTCACCCTAAATCTAAGCCTAAACCTAACCCTAACCCGAACCCCAACCCTCCCTGGAACCCTAACACTAACCCTAACACTAACACTAAACCTAAACTAACCCTAAACCTCAGACTCAACCTTACCCTAACCCAAACCCTAACCCTAAACCTCATCCTAACTCTAAGCCTAACCAAAACCCTAGTCCTAACTCTCACATTCACCCTCACCCTAACCCTAATCCTAAACCTATCCCTATCCCTAACCCTAACCCTCACCCTAACCCTTAGCCTGGCCCTCACCCTTACACTTATCCTAACCCTAACCCTCACCCTAAACTTAATACTCACCGTAATCCTAAACCTCACCCTAACACTTACCCTCATCCTAACACTAACCCTAACCCTAACCTTAACTCTCACACTACCCCTAAACATCACCCTAACCCTAAACCTCACCCTAACATTAACCCTAACCCTCACCCTCACCCTAGTCTTCAGCGTAACCCAAACCCTCATCCTCAACTTAAATCTCACACTAACCCTAATACTAATCATCAATCGAACCCTCAACCTCACCCTAAAGCTAACACTAACCCTCACCCTAACCCTAACACTCACCCATACCGTAACCCTCAGAATCAGCCTAACCCTGAACTTTTCCTTTATCTTCACCCCCACGCAAACCGGCAACCTAACCCTAACCCGCAACCTAACCCTAAATGTACCCCTAAACCTCACGCTCTCCCTAACCCTAACCCTAATTCTAACCCTAACCCTAACACTAAACCTCACTCTAACCCTAATCCTAACCCTCACCCTCACTCTAACCATAACCCTCACCCTAACCCTAACCCTCACCCTAACACTTACCCTCACCCTAACCCTAACCCTAACACTAACACTAACCCTCACACTAACCCTTACCCTGACCCTAATCCTAAACCTCACCTAAACCCTAACCCTAGCCCTCATCCTCACCTTAAACCTCACACTAACCCTAACCCTAATCCTCAATCTAACCCTCACTCTAACCCTAACTCTAACCCTAACCCTAACCCTAAACTTAACCCTAAAACTCACCCTTATCTTAACCCTCAAACTCAGCCTAAACCTCATCTTTACCCTTACCATCATCATCAACCTAACACTCACCCTAACGATAAACCTCATCCTAACCCTCACCCTAACCGTAAACCTAACCGTCAACCTAACCCTAACCCTAACCCTCAACCTCACTCTCAGCCTATACCTAAGCCTTAGCCTAACCCTTACCTTAACCCTCACACTCACCCTAGCCCTCAACCTAATCCTAAACCTAATCCTACCCCTCACCCTAATCCTCATCCTAGCCCTAATACTAACCATCACCCTAAACCTAATCTTCACCCCCAACCTTACCCTCAGCCTAACCCTAAGCCTAAGCCTAAGCCTAACCCTAACCCTCAACCTCACCCTCACTCTCACCTTAATCCTAACATAACCCTAACCATAACCATAAACCTCAACCTAACCCTCACTCTAACCTTAACCCTAAAACTAACCCTAACCCTAACCCTCGACCTAACCCTCCAACTAACCCTAAATCTAACCCTAAACCAAACCCTCACCCTAACCCTAATCTTAACCCTAACCCTAAACCTCACCCTAACCCTAACACTAACCCTCACCCTCACCCTCACTCTCACCCTCACCATAACTCTAACCCTAACCCTAACAATAACACTAATCCTAACCCTAAACCTAACCTTAACCCTAACCCTAACTGTAATCCTAACACTCACCCTCATGCTAACCCTAATCCTAACCCTCACCCTAACCCTAATCCTCACCTTCACTGTAACACTAACCCTCAATGTAACCCTCAACCTAACCCTAACCCTAACCCTAAACCTTAACCTAACACTAAACCTAACCCTCACCCACAACCTAGCCCTCACCCTAACCCTAATGCTAAAACTAATCCTCATCCTTACCCTCACCCTAACCCTAACCTTAACCCTGACCCTAACCCTAACCCTAACCCTAACCCTAACTCTCAACCAAACCCTAAACCTCATGCTCACCGTAACTCTAACCCTCACCCTAACCCTAAACATAACCGAACCCTAACTTGCATCCTAACCCTAACCCTAACCCTCCACCTAACCCTAACCCTCACCCATACCCTCACCCTCAGCCTGACCTAGAGTAACCGTAACCCTCACACTCACCCTAAACCTTACCCTAATCCTAACCCTAACCCTAACTCTAGCCCTCAACCTCAGCCTCACCCTAACACTAACCCTAACCCTAACCCTCAACCTAACCCTCACCCTAACCCTAACTCTAACCCTAAACCTCACCCTCACCCTAAACCTCACCCTAACCCTAAGTCTAACCCTCACCCTCACTGTAACCTTAACCTTAAACCGAAACATAAAAATAACCCTAACCCTAATCCTAACCCTCACCCTAACCATAACCCTCTTCCTAACCCAAACCCTCAACCTAACAAACGCTCACCCTAACACTTACCCTCACCCTAACACTAACATTAACCCTAACACTAACCCTCACCCTAACACTAACCCTAAATCTAACCCTAAATCTCTCCCTCACCCTAACCCTAACCATAACCCTAACAGTAAACCCCACCCTAACCCTAAACCTATCACAAACCCTAACTCTAAACTTAAAACTCACTATCACCCTAGCTCTTATTCTAACCCTAACCATAAACCTAAACCTCATCCTAACACTAACCCTAACCATCACCCTCACCGTCACCGTAACCGTAACCCTAAACCTAACCCTAATAATAAACATAACCCTAAACCTAACCCTCAGCCGAAACATAAACTTCACCCTAATGATAACTCTCACCCTAACACTTACCCAAATCCTAACATTAACCCTATCCCTAACATTAAACCTCACACTAACCCTAATCATCACCCTAACCCCAAACCTCACGCTAACCCTACCGCTAACACTAACCCTCACCCTGGCCTTCACCCTAACCGTAACCCTCATCCCCACCCTAACCCTCACCCTCACCCTCACCCTCAGACTAACCCTAACGCTAATCCTAATCCTAACCCTAACCCTCAACCTCACCCTAACCCTCACCCTTAACCTAACCTTAACCTAACACTAACCCTAACCCTAACCCTCACCCTCACCCTAACCCTAACCCTAAACCTAAGACTAACCCTAACCCTAATCCTCACCCTCATCCTCACCCTAAACCTAAATCTAACCCTAAACCTCACCCTCACCGTAACACTATCCCTAACCCTAACCATAAACCTCACTCTAACCCTAACAGTAAACCTCACCCTCAACCTAGCCCTTGCCCTAACCCTAATCCTAACCCTAACCCTCATCCTAACCCTCCCCCAACACTTACCCTAACCCTCACCCTAACCCTAACCCTCACCCTCAAGGTCACCCTCAGCCTAACCCTTAGCCTAACACTAGACCTAACGCTAACACACACACTCACACTTACCCTAACCCAAATCCTATCCTGAACCCTCACCCTAACCCTTACTCTAACCCTAAACCTCCCCTCATCCTAAACCTAACTCTAACCCTAACCCAAAACCTAAACCTCAACCTAACCCTAACCCTAACCCTCAGCCTCAAACTCACCCTAACCGTAACCCTAACCCTAAACCTAACAATAACTCTAACCCTAAACCTAAATTTCACCCTACACATAACGCTCACCCGAAACCATACCCTCACCCAAAAACTTACCCTCACCCTAACACTAAGCCTAACACTAACACTAACCCTCACACTAACCCTAACCCTAACCCTAAACCTAAACTTCACCTGCACCCTCACCCTCACCATAACTCTAACCCTAACCCTAAAATTAACACATCCTAAAACGAACCATCACCCTAACCCTAATCCTCACACCCACCCTCACCCTCAGCCTAACCCTAAGCCTAAGCCTAACCCTCACCCTAACCCTCATGCTCACCCTCACCCTAACCCTAATCCTAAACCTAACCCTATCCCTAAACCTCAACCTAACCTTCACCCTCACCCTAACCTTAATACTAACCATAAACCGAAACCTAACCCTAACCCTCCCCCTAATCCTAACTCTAACTCTAAACATCACCCTAACCCTAACCCTAACCCTAACCCTAAACCTCACAGTAAACCTCAACCTAACCCTAAACCTCACCCTTACCCTCAACCTCACTGTAACTCTAACCCTAACAATAACAATAACACTAACCATATCACTAACCCTAATCTTAACCCTAACCATAACCCTCACCCTCAGCCATAACCTCACGCAAACTTAACCCTAACCCTAACCCTAAACCTAACCGGAATCCTCAACCACACCCTTAACCTCAGCCTAACCCTAACTCTAACCCTTACCTAACCTTAACCCTCACTGTAAAGCTAACCCTAACCCTAAAACTAAACCTAACCCTAACCCTAACCCTCACCCTAACCCTAAGCCTAACCCCAACCCTAACCCTTACTCTCACACTCACAATAACCCTAATCCTAAACCTAACCCTTTCCCTAAACATAACCCTCACCGTAACCCTCATCCTAGTCCTTAACCTAACCCTAATTCTAACACTAAACCTCATCCTAACACTCACCCTAAGGCTAAACCTAAACCTCACCCTAACCCTAACACTAACCCTCACTCTCATGCTCGGCCTAAGCCTAAGTCTAAGCCTAACCCTAACCCTCACTCTCACCCTAACCCTAACACTAACCCTAACTCTAACCATAAACCTCACTCTCAACCTGACCAAAACTCTAACCCTAACCCTAAACTTAAACCTCATCCTAACCCTAAACCTAACCCTCAACCTAACCATAACCCTCACCCTAACTTTAACCCTCACCCTAACATTTACCCTCACCCTAACACTAACCCTAACACTAACCCTCACACTAACCCTAACCATTACCCTAACCCTAAACCTCACCCTAAATCTAAACCTAACCCTCACCCTCACCCTAGCCCTAACACTCATTCTCACGCTAAACCTCACACTAACCATTAAACTAATCCTCAATCTAACCCTCACCCACACCCTTCCCCTAACCTTAAACTCACCCTAACCCTAACCCTCAACCCACCATAACCCTCACCTTCAGCCTAACCCTCATGTTAACCCTTATCATCACCCCCACCCTAAAAGTTTCCCTAACCCTAACCCTCATCCTAACCCTCACACTAACCCTAATTCTACCCCTAAACCTCACCCTCACACTAATCCTAACTCTAAACCTAACCCTAACACTAAACCTCACCCTAACCCTAACCCTAAACCTCCCACTCACCCTCACCATAACAGTAACCCTAACCCTAACCCTAACAATAAACCTAACACTAACCCAAACCCTCATCCTAACCATAACCCTCATCCTAACCCTAACCATCACCCTAACCCTCATCCTCACTCTAAACCTCACACTAACTCTAACCCTAATCCTCAATCTAACACTCACCCTAACCCTAACCCTAACCCTTACCCTAAAGCTAAACCTAAAGCTAAGTCTCACCCTTATCTTAACCCTCAACCTAAGCCTAAACCTCACCATTACCCTTACAATCATCCTCACCCTAAACCTCCCCCTAAACCTAATCCTCATCCTAACCCAAACCATAAACCTCACACTCAGCCTAACCCTAAGACTAAGCCTAACCCTTACTCTAACCCTCACCCTCACCCTAGCCCTCACCCTGACCCTAATCCTAACCCTAACCCTCATCCTAAACCTCACCCTAACCCTAACCCTAACCCTCACCCTCACACTCACCCTAACCCTAATCCTAACCGTAACCCTCAAACTAACCCTAAACCTCACCCTCACCATAACCCTTACCCTAACCCTCACCATAAACCTAAACTTAACCCGAACCCTAACGCTCACACTAAATCTAAACCTAAACCTCACCCTAACCCTAACCCTTACCCTCACCCTGACCCTAACCTCAGCCTAACCCTAATCCTAAACTTAACCCTCATCCTAACCCTAAACCTAACCCTAAACCTAACCCTCACCCTAACACTAACCCTCACCCTCAACCTCACCCTCAGCCTAACACTAAGCCCTCCCTAAACCTAACCCTAACACACAAACTCACCCTCACCCTAACCTTAACCCTAACCCTAACCTTAACCCTAACCCTCCCCCTAACTCTCCCCATAACCCTAACAATAACCCAAACCCTTAACCTAACCATAACCGTCACCCTAACACATAACCTCTCCCGAACATTTACCCTCACCCTCACACTAACCCTGACCCTAACACTAACCCTCACACTAACCCTAACCATCACCCTAACCCTAAACCTCACCCTAAAGCTAAACCTAACCTTCACCCTTAACCTAGCCCTCACTCTAACCGTAACCCTCAATCTATCCCTAAACCTCACATTAACCCTAACACCAAGCCTCAATCTAACCCGCACCCACACCCTTTCCCTAACCCTAACCCTCACCCTAACCCTAACAATCACCGCACCGTAACCCTCACCTTCAGCCTAACCCTCACGTATACCCTTACCATCACTCCCACCCTAATACTTACCCTTATCCTAACACTCATCTTAACCTTCAACCTAACTCTAACTCCACCCTAAACCTCACCCTCACCCTAACCCTAACCCTCCCCGTAACTGTAACCCTAACCTTAACCCTAACAATAATCCTAAACCTAACCCTAACCCCTCAACCTAACCATAAACCTCACCGTAACCCTAACCCTTACCCTAACCCTCATCCTCACTCTAAACCTCACACTAACCCTAACCCTAATCCTCAATCTAACCCTCACCCTAACCCTAACCCTAGCACTTACTCTAACCCTAAATCTAATGCTAACTCTCACCCTTATCTTAACCCTCACCCTCAGCCTAAACCTCACCATTACTCTTACCATCATCCTCACCCTAAACCTTCCCCTAACCCTGAACCTCATTCTAACTCTAACACTAACCGTAAACCTAACTATCACCCTAAACCTAACCCTAACCCTCAACCTCACACTCAGCCTAACACTAAGAATAAGCCTTACACTTACCCTAACCCTCAACCTCACCCTAGCCCTCACCTTAACCCTAATAGTAACCCCAACCTTCATCTTAACCCTCACCCTAATCCTAACCCTAACCCTCACCCTAACCCTAAACCTCACCCTCACTGTAAATCTTAACCTAACGCTCACCCTAACCCTAAACTTAACCCGAACCCTAAGGCTCACCCTAAACAAAACCCTAACCCTCAAACCAAACCTAAACCTAAACCTTACCTTCACCCTAGCCCTCACCCTAACCCTAATCCTAACCTTAACCCTCATCCTAACCCTCCCCCTAACCCTAACCCTAAACCTCACCCTAACCGTAACCCTCACACTCAACCTCACCCTCATCCTAACCCTAAGCCTAACCCTAAACCCAACCCTAACACACACACTCACCCTCATCCTAACCGTAATCCTAACCTTAACCCTAACCCTAACCTTCCCCTGAACACTCACCCTAACCCTAACATTAACACTAAACCTAACCCAAACCCTCAACCTAACCCTCACCCAAACTCTAACCCTAAACCTCACCCTCACACTAAACCTCACCCTAACCTTAACCCTAACCCTCATCCTCACCCTCACTGTAACCCTAATCTTAAACCGAAGCCTAACAATAACTCTAAACCTAATCCTAACCCTCACCTTAACCATACCCTACCCCAAACCCTCACCATAATCCTTACCCTCACCCTAAAACTAACCATAACACTAACACTAACCCTCACCCTAACACTAACCCTAAATGTAACACTAAACCTCACCCTCAACCTAACACTAACCATATCCCTAACAGTAAACCCCACCCTAACCCTAATCCTAACCCTCACCTGCACCCTCACCCTCACCTTAACTCTAAAACTAAACCTAACAATAACACTAATCCTAACCAGAACCATCACCATAACTCTAACCATCACCCTCATGCTCGGCCTAAGCCTAAGCCTAAACCTAACCCTAACCCTCACCCTAACCTTAACCCTATCACAAACCCTAACTCTAACCCTAAACCTCACTGTCACCCTAACCCTAATTATATCCCTAACCCTAAACCTAAAACTCATCCTAACCCTAAACGTAACCCCCACCCTTACCGAAAACGGAACACTAACCCTAACACTAACAATAACCTTAACCATAACCCTAACACTCACCCTAACCATAACCCTCACCCTAACACTTAGCCTAACCCTAACAATAACCCTAACCCTAACACTAAACCGCACACTAACCCTAACCATCACCCTAACCCTAAATGTCACGCTAACCCTATACCTAAACCTCACCCAACCCTAGCCCTCACCCTAAACCTAACCCTCATCCTCACCCTAACCCTCAACCTAACCCTCACCCTAACCCTAACCCTAAACCTAGCACTAAACCTAACCCTAACCCTCACCCTCAGCCTCAACCTAAACCTATCTCTAACCCTAAAATTCACCCTCACCCTAATCCTAACCCTATCCATAAACCTCACCCTAACTTTAACCCTAAACCTCACCCTCACCCTAGCGCTTGCCCTAACACTAATCCTAACCCTAACCCTCATCCTAACCCTCCCACTAACCCTAATCCTAACCCTAACCATCACCCTCACCCTCAGCCTGAATCTAAGCCTAAGCCTAGACCTAACACTAACAAACACACTCACCCTGACCCTAATGCCAACCCTAATCCTATCCCTAACCCTAAAACTTACCTTTACTCTCCCTTTAACTCTCACCTTAACCCTAACCCTAACCGTCACCCTAACCCTAACTCTAACCCTAAAACTCATCCTCACCCTAACCCTAACTCTACCCCTAAGCCAAACCCTAAAACTCAACCTAACCCTAACCTTAACCCTCACCTTCACCCTCACCATAACTGAAACCCTAAACCTAAACCTAACAATAACCCTAACCCTAACCCTAAGCCTCACCCGAACCATAACCGGCACCATAACCCATAACCTCACCTAACACTTACCCTCACCCTAACACTAACACTAACACTAACACTAACCCTCACACTGACCCTAACCCAAACCCTAACCCTAAACCTAAACCAAACCCTCACCCTCAACCTAAACCTAACACTACCCCTAACCCTAATCCTCACCTTAAACTTCCCCCTAACCCTATATCTAAATCTCACCCTCACACTCACCCTAACAGTAACCCTAACCCTAACACTAACCCTAAACCTAACCCTAAACCTAACCTTAATCCTCAGCCTCAACCTCACCCTAACCCAAACCCTAAGCCTAACCCTCATCCTAAATCTAAGCCTAACCCTAACCCTAATCGTAATCCTCACCCTCACCCTCACCCTAACCCTAATCCTAAACCTAACCCTATCTCTAAACCTAACCCTCACCCTAACCCTCAGCCTAACCCTCACCCTTAATCTTATCCTAACCCTAAACCTCAACCTAACCCTAAACCTAACCCTAACCCTCACTGGAACCCTCACCCTCACCCTCAACCTCATGCTCGGCCTAAGGCTAAGCCTAACCCTAACCCTAACCCTCACCCTAACCCTAACTCTAACCCTAACCCTAAACCTAAACCTCATCCTAACCGTAACCCTAAACCTCACGCTCACCCTCACAGTAACCATAACCCTACCCCTAAACCTAACAATAAACCTAACCCTAACCCTATCCATCACCCTAACCATAACCCTCACCCTAACCTTAACTCTCACCCTAACACCCTCACCCTAAAACTAACCCTAAAACCTCACACTCACCCTAGCTTTCACCCTAACCCTGACACTCATCCTCACCCTAAACCTCACACTAACCTTAACACGAATCCTCAATCTAACCCTCACACTCACCCTAACGCTAACAATAACCCTCACCGTAACCCTAACCTTCACCATTACCGGAAACATCACCCTCAGCCTAACCCTGACCTTTAACCTTACCGTCACCCCCATGCTAACCTGCACCCTAACCCTCACCCTCATCCTAACCCTAACTGTCCCCTGAACCTCACCCTCACCATAACCCTAAGTCTGACCCTAACCCTAACACTAAACCTCACCCTAACCCTCACCTTAACCCTAAAACTCATCCTAACCCTCATCCTAACTGTAAACCTAACCATCAACCTAACCCTAACCCTCACCCTCAACCTCACGCTCAGCCTAATCCTCAGCCTAAGCCTAACCCTTACCTTAACCCCCACCCTCACCCTAGACCTCACCCTAAATCTAATCCTAATCCTAACCCTCTCCCTAACCCTAACCCTCAACCTAATCCTCACCCCCACCCTCACCCTCAGCCTAAACCTAAGCCTAAGCCTAACCCTAACCCTAAACCTCAAACTCACCCTGACCCTCACCCTAATCCTAACCCTAACCCTAAACCTAACCCTAATGCTAATACTCACCCTCAAGCTAACCATAATCCTAAACCTAACCCTCACCCTAACCGTAATCCTCACCCTCACTGTAACCCTAACCCTCAACCTAATCCTCACCCTAACCCTAAACCTAACCCTAAACCTCAATCTAACACTAAAACTAACACTCAGCCTCAGCCTAGCCCTCACACTAACCCTAATACTAACCCTAATCTCATCCTTACCCTCACCCTAACCCTAACCTTAACCCTCACCCTAACCCTAACTCTAACCCTAACTCTCAACCTAACCCTAACCCTCACGATCACCGGAAACCTAACCCTAACTCTCACCCTAACCCTAACCCTCACACTTACACTAAACCTAACCCTCACCTCCACCCTCACTCTCAGTCTATCCATAAGCCTAACCCTAACCCTAACCATATCGCTCACATTCACCCTAAACCTTACCCTAAACCTAATCCTAACCCTAAATCTAACCCTCACACTCAACCTACCCCTCACCCTAACCCTAAATCTAACACTAACACTAAACCTAACCCTCAAACTCAGCCTCACACTAACCCTAACTTTAAGCCTAAACCTCACCCTCACCCTAACCTTAACACTAACCCTAAACCTCACCCTAATCCTAACGCTAAACCTCACCCTCACCCTAGCCCTCACCCTAACCCTAATCCTAACATTAACCCTCATCCTAACCCTCAACCTAACATTAAACCTAACCTTTACCCTAACCCTAATACGAACCCTAACCCTCAACCTAACCCTATCCCTCACCCTCACCTTCACCCTTACCCTAACCCTCAACCTAACCCTAAACTTAACCCGAACCATAATTCTCACCCTTACCATAACCCTAAACCTCACTCCAAACCTAACCCTAAACCTCACCCTCACCCTAGCCTTCACCCAACCCTAATCCTAACCCTAACCCTCTTCCTAAACCTCCCCCTAACTCTTACCCTAAACCTCATCCTAACCCTAACACTAACCCTCAAACTCACGCTAAGCCTAACCCTAAGCCTAACCCTAAACCTAACCCTAACACACACACTCACTCTCACCCTAACCCTAATCCTAACCCTAACCCTCATCCTAACCCTCCCCATAGCCCTAACCCTCATCCTAATCCTAACCCACACCCTCACCCTCAGCCTAATCCTAAGCCTAACCCTAACCCTTACCCTGACACTCAACCTAAACCTAACCCTATACCTCACCCTAACCCTAACCCTAACCCTCAACCTCAGCCTAAACCTAAGCCTATCGCTAACCCTAACCCTAACCCTTACACTCACCCTAACGCTAACCCTAATCCTACTCCTAACCCTAACCCTAACCCTCACCCTCAACCTAACCCTCACCTTAAGCCTAACCCTAACATTAATCCTAAACCTAACCCTGACCCTCAGCCTCAGCCTAACACTAACTTTAACACTAAACCTCACCATAACACTAACCCTAAATCTAACCCTAACCCTCACACTCAACCTAACCCTAACCCTAATCGTAACCGTAAACCCCACCTTAACCCTAACTCTAACCCTCACCTGCACCCTCACCCTCACCATAACTCTAACCATAACCCTAACAATAGCACTAATCCTAACCAGAACCATCACCCTAACTCTAACCCTCACCCTCATGCTCGGCCTAAGCCTAAGCCAAAGCCTAATCCTAACCCTCACCCTCTCCCTCACCGTAACCCTAACCCTAACCCTAACAATAACCTTAACCATAACCCTAACCCTCACCATAAACATAAACCTCACCCTAACCCTAACCATCACCCTAACACTTACCCTAACCCTAACAATAATCCTAACCCTAAACCTCACCCTCAGCCTCACCCTAACCCTAACGCTAAACCTAAACTTCACCGTCACCCTAACCCTAACCCTAAACCTAATATTAAACCTCACCCTAACCCTAAACCTAAACCATACCCTCACCCGAGACCTTACCCTAACCCTAATCCTAACCCTAACCCTCTTACTAACCCTCCCCCTAACCCTAACTCTCTCCCTAACCCTGAACCTCACCCTCACCCTCAGTCTAAACCTAAGCCTAACCCTACACCTAAACCTAACACACACACTCACCCTCAACCTAATCCTAATCCTATCGCTAACCCTAACCTTAACCCTCCCCCTAACTGTCACCCTAACCCAAACCCTAACCCTCACCCTAAGCCTAACTATAACCCTAAACCTCACCCTCACCCAAACCTTAACTATAACCCTAACCCCAACCTAAACCTAACTCTAACCCTAACCCTCACCCTCACCGTAACCTTAAACTTAAACCTAACCCTAACCATAATCCTAACCCTATTTCTAACCCTCACACTTACCATAACACTCACCCTAACCCATATCCTAAACCTAACATTACCCTCATCCTAACACTAACCCTAACCCTAAAACTAACCCTCACACTAACCCTAACCCTAACCCTAACTCTGAACCTCAACCTAACCCTCACCCTCAACCTAACCCTAGCACTAACCCTAATCCTAACACTTACCCTAACCCTCCCCATAACTGTATAGCTAAACCTCACCCTCACCCTAAGCGTAAGCCTCACCTTTACCCTTAGCATAATCCTCACCCTAATCTCACCCTAGCCCTAAACCTCATTCTAACTCTCACCCTAACCGGAAAACTAACAATCACCTTAACCCTCACACTCACCCTCAACCTAACCCTAATACTAAAGGTAACCATATCCCTCAACCTCAACCTAACCCTCAACTTCACACTAACCCAAACACTTACCTTAAAACTAAACCTCACACTAACCCTCCCCCTAACCCTAACTCTAACCCTAAACCTCACCATCACCCTAACACTAACCCTAACCCTAAACCTCACAATAACCCTAACCCTAAACCTCACCCTCAACCTCACCGCAGCTCTAACCCTAACCATAACAATAACACTATCCCTAACCCTAACCCTAAGAATAACGCTCACCCTCAGACTCACCCTCACTGCAAACTTAAACCTAAAATTAACCCTAAAGATAACCCTAACCCTAAGCCTAACCCTAAACCTAACCCGAAACCTAACTTTAACCCTCACCGTAACCCAAACCCTAACACAAACCCTAAACATAAACCTAACCCTAATCCTCAGCCTCATCCTCACCCTAACCCAAACCCTAACCCTAATCCTCACCCTAATTCTAAGCCTAACCCTAACCCTAACACTAACTCTCACACTCACCCTCATTCTAACCCTAATCCTAAACCTAAACCTATCCCTATCCCTAGCCCTAAACCTAACCGTCACCCTAGCCCTCACCCTTACCCTAATCCTAACCCTAAACATCATCCTAACCCTCGCCCTAACACTAACACTAACACTCAACCTAACCCGAAACCTTACCCTAACACTAACCCCAACTCTAACCCTAAATCTCACCCTCATCCTAAACCTAACTCTAAACCTATACCTAAACCAAAACGTCATTCTAAACCTAACCCTAACCCTCACCCTCAGTGTAACTGTAACCTAACCCTAACCCTAACGCTAACAATAACCCTACCCTAACACTAACCCTAACCCTCACCCTGACCCTAAACTTAACCGAACCCTAACTCTCACCCTAACCCTAACCTAACCCTCACACTTACCCTAACCCAAACACTCACACTCACCCTCAGCCTAAACTTAAGCCTAACCCTAACCCCAACCCTAACCCTCGCACTCACCCTAACCCTTACCCTAATCCTAATCCAAACCCTAAGCCTAACCTTCATCCTCAACCTAACCCTCACCCTAACCCAAATTCTAACACTTACCCTAACCATAACCCTCAACCTCAGTCTCAACCTAACCCTAAATCTAACCCTAAACCTCAACCTCACCATAACCCTAACCCTAACACTAAACCTAAACCTCACCCTAATCCTAATCCTAAACCTCACCCTCAGCCTAGCCCTCACCCTAACCCTAACCCTAATCCCAACCCTAACCCTCATCCTATCCCTCACCCTAACAGTAACTCTAACCCTCACCCTCACCCTAACCCTAATCCTAACCCTAAACCTCAACCTAACAATAACTCTCACCCTCACCGTAACCCTTACCCTAACCCTCACCCTAACCCTAAACTTAACCCGAACCCTAACTCTCACCCTAACCCTAACCCTAACCCTCACCCTTACACTAAACATCACCCTTAGCCTAACCCTCACATTTACCCTTACCATCACCCCCACCCTAACACTCACCCTAACCCTAACACTCAAACTAACCCTCAACCTAACCCTAACTCTAACCCTAAACCTCACCCTCACCCTAACCCTAAATCTAACACTAAACCTAACCCTAACTTTAACACTTAACCACAAACTCAACCTCAGCTAAAACCTAAGGCTAACCCTAACCCTCACACTCACCCTAACCTTAACCCTAATCCTAATCCTAACCCTAACCCTAACCCTAACCCTCACCCTCTCCCTCAGCCTCAACCTAACCCTAATTCTAACCCTAAATCTCAACCTCACCCTTACCCAAAGGCTAACCCTAACCCTAACCCTAACCCTCCCCCTAACTTTCAACCTAACCCTAACCCTAACACTAACCCTAACCCTCAAACTCAACCTAACCCTCACCCTAAACCTAACTCTAACCCTAAATTTCACACTCACCGTAACCCTCACTCTAACCCTAACCCAAAGTCTAAACCTCACCCTAACACTAACCCTAAACCTCAACCTCAAACTAGCCCTCACCCAAACCCTAATCCTAACCCTAATCCTCATCCTAACCCTCACCCTAACACTAACCCTAAACTTCACACTCACCCTAACCCTAATCCTAACACTAAGCCTCAACCTAACCCTAACCCTCACCCTCACCATAACCCTTACCAAACTCTCGACCTAACCCTAAACTTAACCTGAACCCTAAATCTCACCCCAACCGTAACCCTAAACCTCACCCTAACCCTAACCCTCACCCTTACTGTAACACTCACCCTCACCTTTAACCTTACCGACACCCTCACAATAAACCTAACCCTAACCCTAAACCTCAACCTAACCCTAACCCTCAACCTCAATTTCAAAATCACCATAATTTTACCCCTAACTCTAACAATAACACTTACCCTAAACCTAACCCTAACCATAACCATAACCATAACACTCACCCTCACCCTCACCCTCAGCCTAAACCTAAGCCTAACCCTAACCCTAACCCTCACCATAATCCTACGCTAACCCTAAACCTATCCCTAACCCTAACCCTAAATCTAACCCTAAACCTAACCCTAATCCTCAGCCTCACCCTCTCCCTAACCCAAACCCTAACCCTAACACTCAGCCTTACCCTAAGCCTAACCTTAACCCTAACCCTCACAGTCACCCTCAACCTAACCCTAATCCTAAACCTAACCCTATCCCTAACCCTAACCCTCACCCTAACATTCACCCTAACATTTACCCTCAACCTAACCCTAACCCTCACCCTAACCATAACCCTCACCCTAACCCTAACCCTCACCCTACCACTTACCGTCACCCTAACACTAACCCTAACCCTAACACTAACCCTAACCCTCACCCTCACCCTAGCCCTCACACTAACCCTAACACTAATGCTCAATCTAATCCTCATCCTATCCCTAACCCTAACCCTTACACTAACCCTAAACCTAACCCTAACCCTCACCCTTGTCTTAACCCTCACCCTCACCATAAACCTCAAATTAACCGTTACCATCATCCTCACCCTAACCTCACCCTAACCCTAAACCTCATCCCAACCCTCACCCTAACCGTAAACCTAACCATCACACTAACCCTAACCCTCACCCTCAACCTCACCCTCAGCCTAACCCTAAGCCTAAGCTAAGCCTTACCCTAACCAGAGCCCTCACCTGAGCCCTCACCCTTACCCTAATCCTAACCATCACCCTAACCCTAATACTCACCCGCACACTCACCCTCAGCCTAACCCTAAGCCTAAGCTGAAACCTAACCCTAACCCTCACACTCATCCTCACCCTCACCCTAACCCTAACACTAAACATAACCCTAACTCTAAACCTCAACCTAACCCTCACCCTAACCTAAACCCTAACCCTAACCCTAACCCTAACCCTCGACCTAACACTCCCCCTAACCCTAAATCTAACCGTAAACCTCACCCTCACCTTAACCCTAATCCTAAGCTTAACCCTAAACCTCACCCTAACCCTCACCCTAACCCACACCCTCACCCTCACCCTCAACCTCACCCTCACTGTTACTCTAAACATAACCCTAAAAATAACAGTAATCGTAAACCTAAACCTAACCCTAAACCTAACCCTAACCTTAATCCTAACACTCACCATCAACCTAACCCTAATACTAACCCTAAACCTCACCCTAACCCTAACACTCACATCACCGTAACCCTAACTCTCATCCTAACCCTCACCCTAACCCTAACCCTAAACCTAAACCACATCCTAACACTAACCCGAACCCTCACCCTCACCCTAGCCCTCACCCTAACCCTAATCCTAACCCTAATCCTCACCTAAGCCTCACACTAAGCCTAACCTTATCCCTCAACTTAACCCTAATTTTAACCCTAATCCTCACCCTAACCCTGAACTTAACCCGAACCCTAAGTCTCAACCTAACACTAAACCTGACCCTCAACCTAACCCTAACTCTCACCCTCACCCTCACCCTCAGTCTAAACCTAGTCTAACCCTAATCCTAAACCTAACCCTCACACTCTCCCTAACCCTTACCCTAATTCTTATCCTAACCCTAAGCCTAACCCTCACCCTCACCCAAAACTTAACCCTAAACCTCAACCTAACCCTAACCCTAAACCTCACCCTCAGCCTAACCCTAAGCCGAACCCTAAACCTAACCCTAACACACATACGAACCCTCACCCTAACCCTAATCCTAAATCTAACCCCAACCCTAAACCTAACCCTCCCCCTAACTCTAACTGTAAACCTAACCCTCACACTAAACCTAACCCTCAACCTAAACATGACCCTAACCCTAACCCTAACCCTAAACCTCCCGCTCACCCTAATCCTAACTCTAACCCTAACCCAAACCCTAAACCTCACCCTGACCCTAACCCTAATCCTAAACCTCACCCTAACCCTAAACCTAACCCTCACCCTCAGCCTAAACCTAACCCTCACCATAACCCTAACCCTAACCCTAACCCTAACACTAACCCTAAACCTAAACCTAACCCTAATCTTAACCCTAAACGTAACCCTAATCCTCAGCCTTGCCCTCACCCTAACCCACACCCTACCCCTAACCCTCATCCTAACTCTAAGCCTAATTCTAACCCTAACCATATCTCTTACACTCACCCTCTCCCTAACCCTATTCCTAAACCTAACCCTATCCCTATCCCTAGCCCTCACCCTAACCCTCCCCCTTACCCTAATCCTAATCCTAAACCTCATCCTAAATCTCACCCCAACCCTAACTCTAACACTCACCATAACCTGAAGCCTAACCCTCACAATCATGCTCGGCCTAAGCCTAAGCCTAAGCCTAACCCTAACATTAAACCTCACCCTAAACCTAATCCTAACACTAACCCTAACTCTAACCCTAAATCTCACCCTCATCCAAAACCTAACTCTAAACCTAAGGCTAAACCTAAACCTCATCCTAACCCTAAACCTAACCCTCACTCGCACTATACCTGTAACCCTAACCCTAACCCTTACCCTAACCCTAACAATACGCTAACCATAACTCTCACCCTAACCCTAAACTTAACCGAACCCTAACTCTCACCCTAACCATAACCCTAACTTTCACCATTACCCTAACCCTCACCCTCACCCTCACCCTCAGCCTAAACCTAAGCCTAACCCTAACCCTCACAGTCACCCTAACACTTACCATAACCCTAATCCTAACCCTAAGCATAACCCTCACCCTTAACCTAACCCTAATTCTCACTGTAACCCTAAACCTAACCCTAACCCTAACCCAAAACCTAACCCTAATCCTCAGCCACACCGTCACCCTAACCCAAACCCTAACTCTAACCCTCACCCTAACCCTAAGCCTAACCCTAACCCTAACCCTAACGCTCACACTCACCCTCACCCTAAACCTACACCTAAAACTAACCCTAAACCTAACCCTAACCCTCACCCTAAGCCTCACCCTAGCCCTCACCCCAACCCTAATCCTAAACCTACACCTCATCCTAAACCTAACCCTAACCCTCACCCTAAAATTAAACTTAACCGATCCCTAACTCTCACCCTAACCCTAACCCTAACCCTCACCCTCACCTTCACCTTCAGCCTAAACCTAAGGCTATCTCTAACCCTCACACTCCCCCTTTCCCTAAACCTAATCCTAATCCTAATCCTAACCCTAACCCTAACACACAACCTCACGCTAACCCTCACCCTAACCCTAACTCTAACACTAACACTAAGCCAAACCCTCACCCTAACACTCACCCTAACCCTATCTCTAACCCTAAACCTCAAACTCACATTGACCCTAACCCTAACCCTTGCCCTCACCCTAACCCTAACACTAAAACTCACCTTCACCCTAGCCCTCACCCTAACCCTAATCCTAAACCTAACCTTCATCCTAACCCTCACACTAACCCTAACACTAACCCTCACCCGAACCCTAACATTCCCCCTCAACCTAACCCGCAGCCTAACCCTAAGCCTAACCCTAAACATAACCCTAACCCACACACTCACCCTCACCCTAACCCTAATCCTAACCATAACCCTAACACTTAACCTCACCCTAACCCTAAACCTAAAACTAACCCTAAACCTAACCCTCATCCTAACCCTCACCTGAACCCTAACTCTAACCCTACACCTCACACTCACCCTAACCCTAACTCTAACCCTAACCTTAACCCTAAACCTCCCCTAAATCTAACCCTCAAACTCACCCTCACCGTACCCCTAACCCTAAACCTCACAATAACCCTAAAACTAACCCTAAACCTCACTCTAACCATAACCCCAACCTAACACTAATCCTCACTCTAACACTTACCCTCACACTAACACTAACCGTAACTCTAACACTAACCCTCACAGTAACCCTAACTCTCACCCTAACCCTAAACCTCACCCTAACCCTAACCCTAACCCTCAGCCTCACCCTAGTCCCCACCCCAAACTTAATTCTAACCGTAACCCAAGCCATAACCGTAACACTCATCCTCACCCTAAACCTCACACTAACCCTAACCCTAATCCTCAATCTATCGCTCACGCTCACCCTAACACTCACCCTAACCCTAACCCTCATCCAAACACTCACCCTAAACCTAACCCTATCCATCTCCCTAACCCTAAACCTCACCCTCACCCTCAGCCTAAACCTAAGCCTAAGCCTAACCCTAACACTCACCCTCACCCTAGCCCTCACCCTAAACCTAATCCTAACCCTAACCATCATTATAACCCTCAACCTAACCCTAATCCTAACCATCACCCAAAACCTATTCCTAACCCCTAAGATCACCCTCAGCCTAACCCTAAGCCTAAGCCTATCCCTAGCAATAACCCTCACCCTCAGCCTCACCCTCACTGCAAACAACCCAAAACATAACACTAAAAATAACCCTAATTTAAACCCTAACCCTAACCCTAATCCTCACCCCACCCTCACCCTCAGGCAAACCATAACCCTATCCCTAACTCTCTCAATGAAACCTAACCCTAACCCTAAACCTAAACCTAAACCTCACCCTAACCTTAAACCTAATCCTAATGCTCATCCTCACCCTCACCGTAACCCAAAACCTAAACTTAACCCTCACCCTAAACCTAAGCCTAATCCTAACCCTAACTCTAACCCTCACCCTCACGCTAAACCTAAACCTAATCCTAACCCTAACCCTATCCCTAACCCTAACCCTCACCCTAACACTCACCCTAGCCCTAAGCCTAACCTTAATGCTAACCCTAAACCTCACCCTAACCCTCACCCTAAACCTAACCCTAACCCTCACCCTAACCCTAACCTTAACCCTCAACGTCATTCTCAGCCTAAGCCTAAGCCGAAGCCTAATCCTAACCCTAAACCTCACTGTAACCCTAATTGTAACACTAAGGCTAACTCTAAACCTAAACCTCACTCTCACCCTAACCCTAACTCTAACCTTAACATTAAACCTAAACCTCATCCTAACCCAAAACATAACCCTCACTCTCACCCTCACCATAACTGTAACTATAACCCTAACCCTAAAAATCACCCCAACCCTAACCCTCACCCGAACCATAACCCTCACCCTAACCCAAACCCTCACCCTAACAAATATCGTCAACCTAACACTAACAGTAACCCTAACACTAACCCTCACACTAAACCTAATCCTAACCGGACACCTCAACCTAACCCTCACACTCACACTAACCCTAACACTAACCCTAAACTTAACCCTCACTCTAACCATCCCCCTAAAACTATATCTAACCCTAAACCTCACCCTCAACTTAACACTAAACCTAACCCTAACACTAAACCCCACCATAACCCTAACCGAAACCCTCACCAATACTCTCACCCTCACCATAACTCTAACCATAACCTTAACAATAACACTAACCCTAACCCTAAACCTAACCCTAACCCTAAGCCCAACCCTAATCCTAACACTCACCCTCACCCTAACCCTAATCCTAACCCTAAACCTCACCCTAACACTAACCCTCACCCTCACCCAAACCCTAGCACTCACCCTAACCCTAGCCCTAAGACTAATCCTCATCCTAACCCTCACCCTAACCCTAAACTTAACCCGCACCCACACCCTCCCCCTCCTCCTCACCATAACTCTAACCCTAACCCTAACAATAACACTAACCCCAACCTGAATCATCACCCTAACCTTAATTCTCACCCCCACCCTCACCCTCAGCCTAACCCTAAGCCTAAGCCTAACCCTCACACTAACCCTCATACTCACCCTCACACTAACCCTAATCCTAAACCTAACCCTATCCCTAAACCTCAACCTAACCCTCAACCTCTCCCTAACCATAACACTAAACCTAACACTGACCCTCACCCTAACCCTCCCCCTCAACCTAACTCTAACCCTAAACCTCACCCTCACCCTAACCCTAACCCGTACCCTAAAACTCACTCTAAAACTCACCCTAACCAAAACCCTCACCCTCACCCTCAACTTCACCGTAACTCTAACCCTAACCCTAACATTAACACTAACCCTAACACGAACACTAAACCTGACCCTAACCATAACCCTCACCCTCAGCCTCACTCTCACCGCAAACTTAACCCTAATCATAACACTAACAATAAACCAAACCCTAACCCTAACCCAAAACCTAATCTGCACCCCCACCCTCACCCTCACCCTCAGCCTAACCCTAGGCCTAAGCCTAACGCTAACCCTAACCCTCACCATAATCCTAAACTTAACCCTAAACCTAACCCTAACCCTAACCCTAAACCTAACCCTAATCCTCAGCCTCACGCACACCCTTACACAAATCCTAACCCTAACCCTCACCCTAACCCTAAGCCTACACCTAACCCTAACCCTAACCCTAACACTTACCTTCACCCTAACACTAACCCTCACAGTAACCCTAACTCTCACCCTAACCCTAAACCTCACCCTAAACCTAACCCTCATCCTCATTCTAAACCTCACACTAACCCTAACCCTAATCCTCAATCTATCCCTCACCCTCACAGTAACTCTCACCCTAACCCTAACCCTGATCCAAACACTCACCCTAACCCGAACCCTATCCATCACCCTAACCCTAAACCTCACCCTCACACTCACCCTCAGCCAAAACCTAAGCCTAAGCCTAATCCTAACCCTAATACTCACCCTCACCCTAGCCCTCACCCTAAACCTAATCCTAACCCTAACCCTCATCATAACCCTCACCCTAACCCTAATCCTAACCATCACCCAAAACCTATTCCTAACCCCCCAAGATCACCCTCAGCATAACCCTAAGTCTAAGCCTAACCCTAGCCCTAACCCTCACCCTCAGCCTCACCCTTAATGCAAACTTAACCCAAAACATATCACTAAAAATAACCCTAATTTAAACCCTAACCTAACCCTAATCCTCACCCCCACCCTCACCCTCAGCCTAACCCTAAGCGTAACCCTAGGCCTAACCCTAACCTTCACTGTAACCCTAACCCTAATCCTAACCCTAAACCTAACCCTAAACCTAACCCTAGTACTCAGCCTCAACCTCACCCTAAACCCCAACCCTAGCCCTCACCCTAACCCTAAAACTCACCCTCATGCTCACAGTAACCGTAACCCTAAACCTAACCCTAACAATAGCCCTAACCCTAATATTAACCCTCATCCTAACCATAATCCTCACCCTAACCCAAACCCTCACCCTAACAATTACCCTCACCCTAACACTAACCCTAACCCTAACACTAATACTCACACTAACCCTAACCCTATCCCTAAACCTAAACCTCAACCTAACCCTCAACCTCACCCTAACCCTAACACTAACCCTATCCCTAACCCTCACCTTAACCCTATCCCTAACCCTATATCTAACTCTAAACCTCACACTCACCATAACCCTAACCCTAACCCTAAACCCCATCCTAACCCTAACCCTAACCCTCACCCGCAACCTCTCCCTCACTGTAACTCTAACCCTAACCCTAACAATAACACTAACCCTAAACTGAACCATCACCCTAACCCTAATCCTCACCCCCACCCTCACTCTCAGCCTAACCCTAACCCTAACCCTCACCGTAACACTTACCCTCACCCTAACACTAACCCTAACCCTAACACTAAACCTCACACTAACCCAAACGCTAACACTCTCCCTCACCCTAGCCCTCACTCTAAAGCTAATCCTCAATCTAACCCTCACCCACACCCTTCCCCTAACTCTAACCCTGATGCTAACCCTAATTCTACCGCTAAACCTCACCCTCACCCTAACCCTAACTGTAACCCTAAACCTAACACTAAACCTCACCCTCACCCTAAACCTAACCCTCACCCTAAACCTAACCCTCACCCTCACCCTCACCCTCAGTCTAAACCTAAGGCTAACACTGACCCTAACCCTAACCCTCACACTCACCCTAACCCTAACCCTAATCCTAATCCTAACCCTAAACCTAACCCTCACCCTCACCCTAACCCTAATCCTAACCCTAACCCTAACCCTCAACCTCAGCTTCACACTAACCCTAATTCTAACACTAAACCTCACCCACATCCTAAAATAACACTAACCCTAACCCTAACCCTCCCCCTAACTCTCAACCTAACCCTAACACTAACACTAACCCTAACCCTAAACCTCAACCTAACCCTCACCCTAACCCTAAATCTATCCCTAAAACTCACCCTCTCCCTAACCCTCACTGTAACCCAAACATAAACCCTAATCCTCACCCTGACCCTAAACTAACCCTCACCCTCACCCTCACAGTAACCGTAACCCTAAACCTAACACTAACCCTATACCTAACCCTCACCCTAACCCTCTCTCTAACCCTATATTTACCCTTAAACCTCACCCTCACCCTAACCGTTACCCTAACCCTAAACCACACCCTATCCCTAGACCTAACCCTCATCCGCACTCTCACCATCACTGTAACTCTAACCCTAACCCTAACAATAACACTAACCCTAACCCGAAAAATCACCCTAACCCTAATGCTCACCACCACTCTCACCCTCAGCCTAAACCTAAACCTAACCCTAACACTATCCCTAATCCTCACCCCCACCCTCACCCTCAGCCTAACCCTAAGTCTAAGCCTAACCCTCACCCTCACCCTAACTCTACCCCGAAACCTCACACTCACCATCAGCCTAAACCTAAGGCTAAGCCTAAGCCTAATCCTAACACTCTCACTCACCCTAACCATAACTCTAATCCTAACCCTAACCCTAACCCACACCCTCACCTTAACCCTCACCCTAACCCTAACACTAAACCTAAACCTAACCCTCACCCTCAGCCTTACCCGAATCCTACTTCTAAAACTAAACCTCACCCACATCTTAATGCTAACGCTAACCCTAACCCTAACCCTAAACCTCCCCCTAACTCTCAACCTAACGCTAACACTAACACTAACCCTAACCCTAAAACTCAACCTAACCCTCAACCTCACCCTAACCCTAACACTAACCCTATCCCTAACCCTCACATTAACCCTCTACCTAACCCTATATCTAACCCGAAACCTCACAATCACCCTAACCCTAACCCTAAACCCCACCTTAACCCTAACCCTAACCCTCACCCTCACCCTCAAACTCACTGTAACTATAACCTTAACCCTAACAATAACACTAACCCTAACCCGAACCATCACCCTAAACCTAATGCTCACCCCCACCCTCACACTCACCCTCACCCTAAACCTAACCATAACACTAACCCTAATTCTCACCCCCACACTCACCCTCACCCTAACCCTAAGCCTAAGGCTAACCCACACCCTCACCCTCACCCTAACCCAAGTCCTAAACCTAACCCTATCCCTAAACCTCAAACTAACCCTCACCCTCACCCTCACCCTAACACTAACCCTAACCCTAAACCTCACCTAAACTCTGCCCATAACCCTAACCCTAACCCTAACCCTAACCCTCAACCTAACCCTAGCCCTAACCCTAAACCTAACCCTAAGCCTAACCATAAACTTAACAGTAATGCTCAGCCTCACCCTCACCCTGACCCAAACCCTTAACCTAACCCTCACACTCACCTTCAGCCTAACCCTAAGCCTAACCCTAACCCTATCCCTAACTCTCATCGTAACCCTCACTCTAAACCTAAGCCTAACCCTCAATCTAACCCTAACCCTAACCCTAAAGCTAACACTAATTCTCAGCCTCACCCTCACACTAAACCAAACCCTAACCGTAAACCTCACCATAACCCTAAGCCTAATGGTAACCCTAACACTAACCCTCACCCTCACCCTCACACTAACCCTAATCCTAACCTAACCCTATCACTAAACATAACCCTCACCCTAACCCTCAGTCTAGCCCTCACCCTAACCCTAATCCTAACCCTAAACCTCATAGTAACACTCACCCTAACCCTAACACTAACCATCACCCTAACCCTAACCCTAACCCTCACCCTCATGCTCGGCCAAAGCCTATGCCTAAGCCTAACCCTAAACCTTACCCTCACCCTAACTCTAACATTAACCCTAATTCTACCTGTAAACCTCACTCTCACCCTAACCCTAACTCTCACCCTAACCCTAAAGCTAAACCTCATCCTAACCCTAACCTAACCCTCAGCATCACCCTCACTGTAACCATAACCCTACCCCTAAACATAACAATAACCCTAAACCTAACCCTAACCTCAACCTATCCATAACCCTCACCCTAACCGTAACCCTCGACCTAACACTTGCCCTCATCCTAACACAAAACCTAACCCTAACACTAACCCTCACACTAAATCTAACCATCACCCTAACCCTAAACCTCACCCTAACCCTAACACTAACCCTCACCCTCACCCTAGCCCTCACCCTAAACCTAACCCTCATCCTCACCCTAAACCTCACACTAACCGTAACACTAATCCTCAATCTAACCCTCACCCACATCCTTCCCATAACCCTAACCCTCACCATATCCCTAACCCTCACCCGACCGAAACCATTACACTCAGCCTAACACTCAAGTTTACCCTTACTGTCAACCCCACCCTAACCCTTACCATAACCCTAATGCTCACCTAACCCTCACCGTAACCCTAACTCTACCCCTAATCCTCACCCTCACCCTAACCCTAACTCAAAATCTAACCCTAACATTAAACCTCAACCTAACCCTAACCCTAACCCTCACACTAACCCTCACTATAAACGTAACCCTAACCCTAACCCTCACAATAACCCTAACCCTAACCCTCACCCTAACCATAACCCTCAACCTAACACTTACTCTCACCCTAACCCTAAACCTAACACTAACACTAACCCTTACACTAACCCTAACCCTCACCTTAATCCTAAATCTCACCCTAACCCTAACTCTAACACTAACCCTCACCCTCACCCTAGCCCTCAAACTAAGCCTAATTCTAACCCTCACCCTCAACCTAACCCTATCCCAATTCCTCACCCTAAACCTCACATTAACCCTAACCCTAATCCTTCATTTAACCCTCACCCTAACCCTAACCCTAAACCTATCTGTAACCCTCAACCTTATTTTAAACCTCACCCTCAGCCTAAACCTCCCCTTTACCCTTACCATTATCCTCACCTTAACCCTAAACCTCATCCTAACAGTTACCCTAACTGTAAACGTAACCATCAACCTAAACCTAACCCTCACCCTCACCCAAGCCCTCACCCTAAACCATCCTAATCCTAACCCTCATCCTAACCCTCACCCTAACTCTAACCCTAACCCTAAGCCATAACCTCAACCTAATCCTCACTCTAACCTTAACCCTAACACTAACCCTAACCATAAACCACAAGCTAACACTCCCCCTAACCCAAATCTAACCCTAAACCTCACCCTC
Source organism: Dipodomys merriami (assembly GCF_024711535.1). Taxonomy (NCBI): domain Eukaryota; kingdom Metazoa; phylum Chordata; class Mammalia; order Rodentia; family Heteromyidae; genus Dipodomys; species Dipodomys merriami. Next base: position 120,120 of record NW_027202370.1, on the reverse strand, counting down.
ACCCTAACTCTAATCCTACCCCTAACCCTAAACCTCACCCTAAACCTAACCCTAACCCTCACCCTCACCCTCACCCTCACCCTCACATTAACGCTAACCCAAACCCTAACAATAACACTAATCCTAACCCTAAACCTAACTGTAACCCTAACCCTAACCCTAATCCTAACACTCACCCTCACCCTCAGCCTAACCCTAAGTCTAAGGCTAACCCTAACCCTCACACTTACCCTCACCCTAACCCTAATCCTAACCCTAACCATAACCCTAAATCTTAACCTCAACCCAAGCCTCACCCTAACCCTAAACCTCACCCTCAACCACACCCTCACCGTAACTGTAACTCTAAAGCTAACCCTAACAAAAACCCTAAACCTAATCCTAACCCTCAACCTAACCATAAACCTCAGGTAAACCAAACCCTCACGCTAACACTTACCCTCACCCTAACACTAACCCTAACCCTAACACTAATCCTCACACTAACTCTAACCCTAACCCTAAACCTCAACCTAAACCTCACCCTCACCCTAACGCTAATCCGAACCCTAACCCTAAACCTCACCATAACCCTAACACTAACCCTCCCCCTCCCCCTCCCCCTCCCCCTCACCATAACTCTAACCATAACCCTAACAATAACAGTAATCCTAAACCTAAAAATAACCCTAAACTTAACCCTAACACTAATCCTAACACTCACCGTCTTGTTAACCCTAATCCTAACCCTAACCCTCAACCTAACCCTAATCCTCACCCTCACCATAACCCGAACCCTCAAACTAACCCTCCCCATATCCCTAAACCTAACCATAAATCTTAATCAAACACTAACCCTAAACTTCAGCCTCAAAATTGCCATCACCCTAAACCTAATCCCAACCCTAATGCTCATCCTTACCCTCACCCTAACCCAAAACCTAACCCTAAATCTCAACCTAACCCTAAACCTCAAGCTCACCGTAACCCTAACCCTAACCCTCACCATAACCCTAAACATAACTGAAACCTAACTCTCACCCTAACCCTAACGCTAACCCTCACCTAATCCTAAACCTAAACCTCACCCTAACACTAACCCTCACCCTCAACCACAGCCTAACCATAAGCCTATCCATAACCCTAACCCTAACCCTCACACTTACCCTAAACCTAACCCTAATCCTACTACTAACCCTAACTCTAACCCTCACCCTCAACCTAACCCTCACCTTAAGCATAAACCTAACATTAATCCTAAATCTAACCGTCAAACTCAGCCTCACCCCAACCCTAACTCTAAACCTAACCCTAACCATAAACCTCACCCTAACACTAAACTTAACCCTAACCCACACCCTCACCCTCAGGCTAATCCTAAGCCTAACCCTAACCCTAACCCTCACACACACCCTAACCCTAACCCTAAACCTCATCCTAACCCTAGACCTCACCCTCAACCTCAGCCTAACCCTAAGCCTATCCCTAATCCTAACCCTAACCCTCACACTCACCCTAACACTAACCCTAATCCTACTCCTAACCCTAACCCTAAACCTCACCCTCAACCTAACCCTCACCTTAAGCCTAACCCTAACCCTAACTCTAACACTAAACCTCACCCTAACCTTCACCCTAACCCTAACCCTAAACCTCATCCTAGCCCTAACCCTAATCTTCACCCTCACCCTCAGCATAACCTTAACCCTAACCCTAATGCTAACAATAACCCTAAACCTAACCCTAACCCTCACCCTAAACATAACCCTCACCCTAACCCTAACCCTGACTCTAACACTAACCCACACACTAACATTAACCGTAACCCTAACAATAACCCTCACACTAACCCTAAGCCTCACCCTAATCCTAAACCTCACCCTAACCCTAAACCTAATCCTAACCCTCACCCACACCCTAACCCTAACTCTAACCCTAATTCTAACACTTACCCTCACCCTAAACCTGACCCTCACCCTCACCCTAACCCTCCTCCTCATCCTAAACCTCACAGTAATCCTAACCCTAATCCTCAATCTAACCCTCACACTAAAGCTAAACCTAACCCTAACACTCACCCTTATCTTAACCCTCACCCTCAACCTAAACCTCACCTTTACCCTTACCATCATCCTCACCCTAACCCTAAGCCTAACCCTAAAACTAATCCTAACCCTCACCCTAACCGTAAACCTAACCATCACCCTAAACCTAACCCTCACCCTCAACCTCACGATCAGCATAAACCTAAGCCTAAGCCTAAGCCTAACCCTTACCCTAACCCTCACCCTCACCCTAGCCCTCACCCTAACCCTAATTCTAATCCGAACCCTCATCCTAAACCTCACCCTAAACCTAACCCTAACCATCACCCTAAACCTAATCCTCATCCCCACCCTAACCCTCAGTCTAAACCTAAGCCTAAGCCTCACCCTAACAATAACCCTCACAGACACCCTCACCCTCACCCTAATCCTAACCCTAACCCTAACAATAACCCTAAACCTCAACCTAACCCTCACCCTATCCTTAAACCTAAAACTAACCCTAACGCTAACCCTCGACCTAACCCTCCACCTAACCCTAAATCTAACCCTAAACCTCACACTCACCCTAATCCTAATCCTATCCCCAACCCTAAACCTCACCTCACCCTAACCCTCACCCTAACCATCACCCTCACCCTCAACCTCACCCTCACCGTAACTCTAACCCTAACAATAACACTAAACCTAACCCAAAATCTAACCCTAACCCTAAACCTAATCCTAACACTCAGCCTCATGCTAACCCTAATCTTAACCCTAACCCTCACCCTAACCCTAATCCTCACCCTCACGGTAACCCTGACCATCAAACTAACCATCACTCTAACCCTAACCCTAACCCTAAACTATAGTCTAACTCTAAACCTAACCCTCACCCTCACCCTAGCCTTCACTCTAAACCTAATACTAACCCTAATCCTCATCCTTACCCTCACCCTAACCCTAAGCCTCACCCTCACAGTAAGCCTAACCCTCATCCTAACCCTCACCCTAACCACAACCCTAACCCTAAACCTTACCCAAAAACAAACCCTAATCCTCACGCTCACCCTAGCCCTCACCCTAACCCTAATTGTAACCCAAATCTTCACCCTAACCCTCAAACAAACACTAATATTAACCCTCATCCTTACCCTAAACCTAAACCTCAACCTATCCCTAACACTGACACTCACCCTAACCCTAACCCTAACCCTCACCCTACCCCTAAACTTAACCGAACCCTAACTCTCACCCTAACCCTAACCATCACACTCACCCTCACCCTCAACATAACCGTAATACTAACCCTGACCTTATCACTCACACTAATCCCCAACCTAACACTAACCCTATCCCTAAACCCCACCCTAACCCTACCCCTAACCCTCACCCTCACCCTCAGCCTCAGCCTAACCCTAGCCCTAAACCTAACCCTAACCCTAACACTTAAACTCACCCTAACACTTACTCTAATCCTAATCCTAAACCTAACCCTAATCCTCACCCTCACCCTTACCTTCACCCTAACCCTAGCCCTCACCCTAACCCTAATCCTAAACCTCATCCTAACACTCACCCTAACACTAAGCCTAACCCTCATCCTCACTCTCACCCTAACCCTAATCCTAAACCTTACCCTAACCCTAACCCTCACCTTCAACCTCATCCTTAGCCTAACCCTTAACGTAAACCTAAACCTAACCTAACACACTCACTCACACTCACCTTAACCCTAATCCTAATCCTAACCCTCACCCTCACCCTTACTGTAACCCTAAGCCTAACCCTAACCAGAACCTTAACCCTCACACTCACCCTAACCCTTACCATAATCCTAATCCTAACCCTAAACCTAAGCCTCACACTCAGCCTCAGCTTAACCCTAAATCTAACACTATACCTCACACTCAAACTAACCCTAACCCTAAACCTAACCCTAAACCTCACCCTAACCCTAACCATAAACCTCAACCTCTTCCTAGCCCTCACTCTAACACTAATCCTAACCCTAACCCTAAAACTCAACCTAACACTAATCTTAACCCTAAACCTATTCCTAATCCTAACTCTAACCCTAACCCTCATCCTAACCCTAACCCTCACCCTCAACCTCAGCCTAACCCTAAGCCTATCCCTAACCCTAAACCTAACCCTCACACTCACCCAAACCCTAAACCTAATCCAACTCCTAACCCTAACTCTACCCTCACCCTCAACCTAACCCTCACCTTAAGCCTAACCGTAACATTAATTCTAAACCTAACTCTCACCCTCTGCCTCATCCTAACCCTAACTCTAACACTAAACCTCACCCTGACCCTAAACCCTAACCTTATAACTAAACCTCATCCTAGTCCTAAACCTAAGCCTCACCCTCACCCTCATCATAACCGTAACCCTAACCCTAATGCTAAAAATAATCCTAACCCTCACCCTAACCATAACACTCAACTTAACACTAATCCTCACCCTAACACTTACCTTCACCCTAACACTAACTCTAACCCTAACACTAACCCTGACACTAACCCTCACCATCACCCTAACCCTAAACGTCACCCTAACACTAACCCTAAACCTCACCCTCTTCCTAGCCCTCACCGTAACCCTAACCCTCATCCTCACCCTAAACCTCACACTAACCCTAACACTAATCCTCAATCTTACCCTCACCCTCACCCTAAAGCTAACACTAACCCTCACCCTAACCCTAACCCTAACCCTTACCATAACCATCGCCCTCAGCCTAACCCTCAAATTTACCCTTACCGTCACCCCGAAGCTAACCTGCACCCTAACACTAACTGTACTCCTAAACCTCACCTTCACCTTAACCCTAACTCTAACCCTAACCCTAACACTAAACCTCACCCTAACTCTAACCCTAACCTTAAACCCCAACCTCACACACACCCTAGCCCTTACTCTAACTCTAATCCTAACCCTAACCCTCATCCTAAACCACCGGCTAAAACTAACTGTCAACATCAACCTCACCCTCAGCCTAACCCTAAACCTAAACCTAACACACACACTCACCCTCACTCTAACCCAAATCCTATCCCTAACACTAACCCTAACCCTAACCCTCCCCCTAACTCTCACTCTAACCATAAACCTAAAACTAACACTTACCCTAACTCTCAACCTAAACCTCACCCTAACCCTAATTCTAAACCTAAACCTCAACCTCACCCTAACCCTAACACTAACCCTAACCCAAACCCTAAACCTCAACCTAACACTAATCTTAACCCTAAACCACACCCACACTCTCAGGCTAATCCTAAGAATAACCCTAACCCTAAACTTCACCCTAACCCTAAACCTCACTATCAACCTCAGCCTAACCCTAAGCCTATCCCTAATCCTAACCCTAACCCTCACACTCACCCTAACACTAACCCTAATCCTTCTCCTAACCCTAACCCTAACCCTCACCCTCAACCTAACCCTCACCTTAAGGCTAACCCTAACCCTAAATCTAACACTAAACCTCACCCTAACCCTCACCCTAACCCTAACCCTAAACCTCATCCTAGCCCTAAAACCTAACCCTCACACTCACCCTCACCATAACCTTAAACCTAACCCTAATGCTAACAATAACCATAACCCTAACCCTAACCATCACTCTAACCGTAACCCTAAACCTAACCCTAACCCTCACCCTAACACTTACCCTCACCCTAACACTAACCCTAACCCTAACAGTAAACCTCACACTAACCCTAAACATCACCCTAACCATAAACCTCACCCTAACACTAACCCTAAACCTCAACCTCTCCCTAGACCTCGCCCTAACCCTAATCCTCATCCTCACCCTAAAATTCACACTAACCCTAACCCTAAACCTCAACCTAACCCTGAAACTAACCTTAACCCTAACACTTGCCCTAATCCTAACCCTAGACCTAACCCTCCAACTAAATTTAAATCTATCCATAAACCTCACCCTCACCCTAACACTAACCCTAACCCTAACTCTAACCCTAATCCTCACCCTCACCATCACTCTCAACTTAACTCTAACCCTAACCCTAACAATAACAGTAATCCTAACCCTAAACCTAACCCTAACCCTAACCCTAACCCTAATGCTAACACTCAACCTCACCCTAACCCTAATGCTAACCCTAAACCTCACCCTAACCCTAACCCTCACCCTCACCATAAGCCTAACCCTCATCCTAACCCTCACCCTAACCGTGACCCTAACCCTAAGTGTTACCCTATCACTAACCCTAATCCTCTCCTTCACCCCAGCCCTCACCCTAACCCTAATCGTAAACCTAATCCTCATCCTAACCCTCACCTAAATCTAAGCCTAAACCTAACTCTAACCCCAACCCTCACTGTAACCCTAACCCTAACCCTAACACTAACACTAACCCTAAACTTAACCCTAAATCTAACCCGAATCCTCACCCTCACACTCACCCTAACCCAAACCTAACCCTCATCCTAACTCTAAGCCTAAACCTAACCCTAATCCTCAGCCTCAGCCTGACCCTAACAAAAAACCTAACCCTCATCCTAACTCTAAGCCTAACCCTAACCCTAATCTTAACACTCACACTCACCCTCACCCTAACTCTAAACCTAAGCCTCACCCTATCCCTAACCCTAACCCTCACTCTAACCCTCAGCCTAGCCCTCACCCTTACACTTATCCAAACCCTAAACCTCATCGTAACATTCACCCTAACGCTAAACCTAACCCTAACCCTCACCCAAACACGAACCTTAACACTCACACTCATGCTTGGCCTAAGCCTAAGCCTAAGCCTAACCTTAATCCCAATCCTCACCCTAACCCTAACTGTAACCCTAAACCTCACCCTCACCCTAAACCTCACCCTAACACTAACCCTAACCCTCACCCGCACCCGCACCATAACCGTAAACTTAAACCGAACCCTAACAATAACCCTAACCCTTATCCTAACGTTCACCCTAACCATAACCGGCACCCTGACCCAAACCCTCACCCTAAGACTTATGCTCACTGTAACACTAACCCTAACGCTAACACTAACCTCACACTAACACTAACCCTAAATCTAACCCTAAACCTCAACCACACCCTAACCCTAACCCGAACCATAACCCTAAAACTCACCCTAACCCTAACCCTCACAATCACCCTAAACATCACCCGAACCATAAATCTCAGCCTAACACTAACCCCAACCCTCACCCTAAACCTAGACTTCACCCTAACCCTAACCCTCATCCTCACCCTAAACCTCACACTAACCCTAACACTAATCCTCAATCTAATCCTCAACCTCACCGAAAAGCTAACACTAACCCTCACCCTAACCCTAACCCTCACCCTTACCGTAACCCTCACCCTCAGCCTAACCCTCGCCTTTACACTTACCGTCACCCCCACGCTAATGCGCATCCTAAATCTAACCCTTACCCTAACCCTAACTGTACCCCTAAACTTCAACCTCAACATAACCCTAACTCTAACACTAACACTAATACTAAATCTGAACCAAACCCTAACCCTAAACCTCACCCTCACCATAACCGTAACCCTAAGCCTAAAGGTAACAATAACCCTAACCCTAACCCTAACCCTCACACGAACCATAACCCTCACACTAACCCTAAACCTCACCCTAATCCTTAACCTCACCCTAACTCTAACCCTAACCCTAATCCTCACCCTGACCCTAGCCCTCACCCTAATTCTAACCATCACCCTCACCCTAACCCTAACCTTCATCCTCATTCTAAACCTCACACTAACCCTAATCCTAATCCTATATCTAACCCTCACCCTAACACTAACCCTAACCCTTACCTTGACCCCAAACTTTAACTTAACCTTCAACCTCAACCTAAACATCACCTTTACCCTTATCATCAAAACCCTAACCCTCACCCTAACCCTAAACCTCATCCTAACACTCACCCTAACTGTAAACCTAACCATCACCCTAACCCTAACACTCACCCTCAAACTCATGCTGAGCCTCACCCTAAGCCTAAGCCTAACTCTTACCCTAACCCTCACCCTAACCCTAGACCTCACCCAAACCCTAATCCTAACCCTAACCCTCATTCTAACCAATGACCTAATCCTAATCCTAACCATCACCCAAACACTAATCCTCACACCCACCCTCACCCTCAGCCTAACCCTAACCCTAACCCTAACCCTAACTCTAACTCACACTCACCCACACCCTCACCCTAATCCTAACCCTAACCCTAACAATAACCCTAAACCTCAACCTAACCCTCTCCTTAACCTTAACCCTAAAACTAACCCTAACCCTAACCCTCGACCTAACCCTCCAAATAACACTAAATCTAACCCTAAATCTCAGCCTCACCCTAACCCTAATCCTAACCCTAACCCTAAACCTCACCCTATCCTTATCCCTAACCCTCACCCTCACCCTCACCCTCATCCCAACTCTAACCCTAACCCTAACAATAACACTAATCCTAACCCTAAACCTAACACAAACCCCAACCCTAATCCTAACACTCACCTTCATGCTAACCCTAATCCTAACCCTAACCCTCACTCTAACCCTAATCCTCACCCTCACCGTAACCCTAACCCTCAACCTAACCCTCACCCTAACCCTAAAATTATACCTTAATCTAACACTAACCCCAACCCTCACCCTCACCCTAGCCCTAACCCTAACCCTAATCCTAACCCTAATCCTCATTCTTACCCTCACCCTAACCCTAAACTTAACCCTCACCCTAGCCCTAACCCGAAGCCTAATCCTCAAAGTAACCCTAAAACTCAAGCTCACAGTAACTCTAACCATAACCCTCACCCTATCTCTAAACATAATCGAACCCTAACTCTCACCCTAACCCTAACCCTCACCCTCAACCTCACCCTAATCCTAACTCTCACCCTAAACCTCACCCTAACCCTAACCCTCACCCTCACCCTCACCCTCACCATAACTCTAACCCTAACCCTAACAATAACACTACTCCTAACCCAAAACCTAACCCTAACCATAACCATAATCATAATCCTAACACTTACCCTCACACTAACCCTAATCCTAAAACAAACCCTCACCCTAACCCTAATCATCACCCTCACCGTAACCCTAACCCTCAACCTAACTCTCACCCTAACCCTAAACCTAACCCTAAACCTTAATCTAACACTAACCCTAACCCTCAACCTCAACCTAGGCCTCACCCTAACCCTAATCCTAACCCTAAACCTCATCCTTACCCTCACCCTAACCCTAACCCTAACCCTCACCCTAGCTCTAACCCTAACCCTAATCCTCAACGTAACCCTAAACCTCACGCTCACCTTAACCCTAAACATAAGCCTCACCCGAACAAACATAACCGAACCCTAACTCTCACCCTAACCCTAATCCTAACCATAAAACTTAATCTAACACTAAACCTAACCATAACCATCACCCTCAGCCTAACCCTAAGCCAAAACCTAACCCTAGCCCTACCTCGAACACTCACCCTAACCCTTACCCTAAACCTAACACTAACACTAAGCCTAACCCTCACCCTCAACCTAACCCTCACCCTAGCCCTAAATCTAACACTAACCCTAACCCTAACCCCCAACCTCAGCCTCATCCTACCCCTAACTCTAACCCTAAACTTCACCATCACCCTAACACTAACCCTACCCCTAACCCTAATCCTCATCCTAACCCTAACCCTAACCCTAAACCTCACCCTCACCCTAGCCTTCATCCTCACCCTAACACTAAACATAACCCTCACCCTAAACCTAATCCGAACCCTCACCCTCAACCTAACCCTAACCCGAACCCTCACGATAAGCCTTACCCTAACGCTCAACCTAACCCTAAACTTAACCCAAACACTAATTCTCACACTTACCATAATCCTAATGATCAAGGTAAACCTAACCCTAAACCTCATCCTCACTCTAGCCTCACCCAACCCTAATCCTAACCCTATCGCTTTTCCTAACTCTCCCCCTAACCCTTACTCTAACCCTCATCCTAACACTAACCCTAAGCCTCAAACTCACCCTCAGACTAACCCTAAGCCTAACACTAAAACTAATCCTAACACACAAACTCACCCTCACCCTAAACCTCACCCTAACCCAACCCTCATCTTAACCCTCCCCATAACCCTAACCCTAACCCTAACACTAACCCACACCCTCACCCTAGATCTAATTGTAAGCCTAACCCTAAATCTAACAATCACACTCACCGTAAACCTAACCCTAAACTGCAACCTAACACTAACCCTCACCCTCAACCTCAGCCTAACCGTAAGCCTATCCCTAACCCTAAGCCTAACCCTCCTCCTCCACCTCACACTAACCCTAATCCTAGTCCTCACCCTAACCCTAAACCTCACCCTCAACCTAACCCTCACCTTAAGCCTAAGCTTAACATTAATCCTAACCCTAAACCTCACCCTCAGCCTCACCCTAACACTAACTCTAACACTAAACCTCACCCTCACCCTAAACTTAAACCTCACCCTAGACCTCACCCTAACCTTAATCCTAACACTAACCCTCATCCTAACCCTCCCCCTATCCCTTACCCTAACGCTCACGCAAACCCTAATCCTCAACCTCACCCTCAGCCTAACATGAAGCCTAATCCTAAACCTAACACTAACATACACACTCAACCTCACCTTAACACTAATCCTAACCCTAACCCTCACCCTCACCCTCAGTGTACCCCTAAGCCTAACCCTAACCCTAACCCTAAACCTCACACTCACCCTAACCCTCACCCTAATCCTAATCCTAAACCTAAACCTAACCCTCACCCTCAGCTCACCTTAACCCTAACTCTAACCCTAAATCTCAGCCTCACCCTCACCCTAACCCTAAACCTAACCCTAAACCTCACCCAAACCTTAACCCTAAACTGCACCCTCACCCTAGCCCTCACCCTAACCCTAATCCTAATCCTAACCCTCATCCTAACCCTCCCCCAAACCTTAACCCTAACCCTCACCCTAAATTTAGCCCTCACACTTACCCTCACTCTAACCCTGACCCTTACACTAACCTAAAACCTTACACTAACTGGAAACCTAACACTCACCCTCAGCTTCAACCTAACCCTAACTCTATCCATAAACCTCACCCTCACCCTAACCCTAACCCTAACCCTAATCCTAACCCTAACCCTCACCCTAACCCTAACCCTCACCCTCACTGTAAACCTAACCCTCATCCTAACCCTCAGCCTAATCCTGTCCCAGCCCTAAACCTTAACCTAACACTAACCCTAGTTCTCACCCTCACACTATCCCTCACCCAAACACTAATCATAACCCTAATCCTCATCCTAACCCTCATCCTAACCCTCACCCTAATCCTATCCCAGTCCTAAACCTTAACCTAACACTAACCCTAGTTCTCACCCTCACCCTATCCCTCACCCTAACACTAATCATAACCCTAATTCTCATCCTAAACCTCATCCTAACCCTAAAACTAACCCTCATCCTTAACCTAACCCAAACCCTCAACCTAACCCTATCCCTAATGTTCACCATAACCCTAACCCTAACCCTCACCCTAACCCTGAAATTAACTGAACCCTAACTCTTACCCTAATCCAAACCCTCAACCTAACCCTATCCCTAATGCTCACCGTAACCCTAACCCTAATCCTAACACTCACCCTAACCCTCACCCTAACACTAAACCAAACCGTCGCCCTCACTCTCACACTAACGCTAATCCAAACCCTAAACTTCACCCTCAACCTCACCCGTAGCTTAAATCTTAGCCTAAACCTAAACCTAACCCTAACACACACACTCACCCTCACCCTAACCCAAATCCTAACCCTAACCCTCACCATCACCCTAACTCTAACCCCAAACCTCACCTTCATCCTAATCCTCATTCTAACCCTAACTCAAACCCTAAACCTCACCCTAACCCTAACCCTATACCTCACCCTCACCTTAACCAAAACCCTAAACCTAACCCTAACAATAACCCTAAACCTAATCCTAACACTCACCCTAACCATAACCCTCACCCTAACCCAAACCCTCACCCTAACACTTGCCCTCACCCTAACACTAACCCTAACCCTAACACTAACCCTCACACTAACCCTAACCATAAACCTAACCCTAAACCTCAACCTAACCCTCACCCTCACCGTAACTCTAACACTAACCCTATCCCTAAACCTAACCCTAACCTTACCCTTAACCCTATATCTAACCCTAAACCTCACCCTCACACTAACCCTAAACCTCACCCTCACACTAACCCTAAACCTAACCCTAAACCCCACCCTAACCCTAAGCCTAACCCTCACCCGCACCCTCACCCTCAGCCTAACCCTAAGCCTAAGCCTAGCCTTCACCCTAACCGTCACACTCACCCTCACCCTAAATCTAATACTAAATCTAACACTATCCTTAAACCTCAACCTAACACTCACCATCCCATAACCCTAACACTAACAATAACCATAAACCTCACCCTAACCCTAACCCTAAACGTAACCCTAAACCTCAACTTAACCCAAACCCTAAACCTCACACTCATGCTAGCCCTCACCATAACACTAATCCTAAAACTGAACCTCATCCTAACCCTCACCCTCACACTAACCCTAAACCTCATCCTCACTCTAAACCTCACACTAACCCTAACCCTAATCCTCAATCTAAACCTCACCCTAACCCTAAACCTCACTATCAACCTCAGCCTAACCCTAAGCCTATCCCTAATCCTAACCCTAACCCTCACACTCACCCTAACACTAACCCTAATCCTTCTCCTAACCCTAACCCTAACCCTCACCCTCAACCTAACCCTCACCTTAAGGCTAACCCTAACCCTAAATCTAACACTAAACCTCACCCTAAACCTCACCCTAACCCTAACCCTAAACCTCATCCTAGCCCTAAAACCTAACCCTCACACTCACCCTCACCATAACCTTAAACCTAACCCTAATGCTAACAATAACCATAACCCTAACCCTAACCATCACTCTAACCGTAACCCTAAACCTAACCCTAACCCTCACCCTAACACTTACCCTCACCCTAACACTAACCCTAACCCTAACAGTAAACCTCACACTAACCCTAAACATCACCCTAACCATAAACCTCACCCTAACACTAACCCTAAACCTCAACCTCTCCCTAGACCTCGCCCTAACCCTAATCCTCATCCTCACCCTAAAATTCACACTAACCCTAACCCTAAACCTCAACCTAACCCTGAAACTAACCTTAACCCTAACACTTGCCCTAATCCTAACCCTAGACCTAACCCTCCAACTAAATTTAAATCTATCCATAAACCTCACCCTCACCCTAACACTAACCCTAACCCTAACTCTAACCCTAATCCTCACCCTCACCATCACTCTCAACTTAACTCTAACCCTAACCCTAACAATAACAGTAATCCTAACCCTAAACCTAACCCTAACCCTAACCCTAACCCTAATGCTAACACTCAACCTCACCCTAACCCTAATGCTTACCCTAAACCTCACCCTAACCCTAACCCTCACCCTCACCATAAGCCTAACCCTCATCCTAACCCTCACCCTAACCGTGACCCTAACCCTAAGTGTTACCCTATCACTAACCCTAATCCTCTCCTTCACCCCAGCCCTCACCCTAACCCTAATCGTAAACCTAATCCTCATCCTAACCCTCACCTAAATCTAAGCCTAAACCTAACTCTAACCCCAACCCTCACTGTAACCCTAACCCTAACCCTAACACTAACACTAACCCTAAACTTAACCCTAAATCTAACCCGAATCCTCACCCTCACACTCACCCTAACCCAAACCTAACCCTCATCCTAACTCTAAGCCTAAACCTAACCCTAATCCTCAGCCTCAGCCTGACCCTAACAAAAAACCTAACCCTCATCCTAACTCTAAGCCTAACCCTAACCCTAATCTTAACACTCACACTCACCCTCACCCTAACTCTAAACCTAAGCCTCACCCTATCCCTAACCCTAACCCTCACTCTAACCCTCAGCCTAGCCCTCACCCTTACACTTATCCAAACCCTAAACCAAATCGTAACATTCACCCTAACGCTAAACCTAACCCTAACCCTCACCCAAACACGAACCTTAACACTCACACTCATGCTTGGCCTAAGCCTAAGCCTAAGCCTAACCTTAATCCCAATCCTCACCCTAACCCTAACTGTAACCCTAAACCTCACCCTCACCCTAAACCTCACCCTAACACTAACCCTAACCCTCACCCGCACCCGCACCATAACCGTAAACTTAAACCGAACCCTAACAATAACCCTAACCCTTATCCTAACGTTCACCCTAACCATAACCGGCACCCTGACCCAAACCCTCACCCTAAGACTTATGCTCACTGTAACACTAACCCTAACGCTAACACTAACCTCACACTAACACTAACCCTAAATCTAACCCTAAACCTCAACCACACCCTAACCCTAACCCGAACCATAACCCTAAAACTCACCCTAACCCTAACCCTCACAATCACCCTAAACATCACCCGAACCATAAATCTCAGCCTAACACTAACCCCAACCCTCACCCTAAACCTAGACTTCACCCTAACCCTAACCCTCATCCTCACCCTAAACCTCACACTAACCCTAACACTAATCCTCAATCTAATCCTCAACCTCACCGAAAAGCTAACACTAACCCTCACCCTAACCCTAACCCTCACCCTTACCGTAACCCTCACCCTCAGCCTAACCCTCGCCTTTACACTTACCGTCACCCCCACGCTAATGCGCATCCTAAATCTAACCCTTACCCTAACCCTAACTGTACCCCTAAACTTCAACCTCAACATAACCCTAACTCTAACACTAACACTAATACTAAATCTGAACCAAACCCTAACCCTAAACCTCACCCTCACCATAACCGTAACCCTAAGCCTAAAGGTAACAATAACCCTAACCCTAACCCTAACCCTCACACGAACCATAACCCTCACACTAACCCTAAACCTCACCCTAATCCTTAACCTCACCCTAACTCTAACCCTAACCCTAATCCTCACCCTGACCCTAGCCCTCACCCTAATTCTAACCATCACCCTCACCCTAACCCTAACCTTCATCCTCATTCTAAACCTCACACTAACCCTAATCCTAATCCTATATCTAACCCTCACCCTAACACTAACCCTAACCCTTACCTTGACCCCAAACTTTAACTTAACCTTCAACCTCAACCTAAACATCACCTTTACCCTTATCATCAAAACCCTAACCCTCACCCTAACCCTAAACCTCATCCTAACACTCACCCTAACTGTAAACCTAACCATCACCCTAACCCTAACACTCACCCTCAAACTCATGCTGAGCCTCACCCTAAGCCTAAGCCTAACTCTTACCCTAACCCTCACCCTAACCCTAGACCTCACCCAAACCCTAATCCTAACCCTAACCCTCATTCTAACCAATGACCTAATCCTAATCCTAACCATCACCCAAACACTAATCCTCACACCCACCCTCACCCTCAGCCTAACCCTAACCCTAACCCTAACCCTAACTCTAACTCACACTCACCCACACCCTCACCCTAATCCTAACCCTAACCCTAACAATAACCCTAAACCTCAACCTAACCCTCTCCTTAACCTTAACCCTAAAACTAACCCTAACCCTAACCCTCGACCTAACCCTCCAAATAACACTAAATCTAACCCTAAATCTCAGCCTCACCCTAACCCTAATCCTAACCCTAACCCTAAACCTCACCCTATCCTTATCCCTAACCCTCACCCTCACCCTCACCCTCATCCCAACTCTAACCCTAACCCTAACAATAACACTAATCCTAACCCTAAACCTAACACAAACCCCAACCCTAATCCTAACACTCACCTTCATGCTAACCCTAATCCTAACCCTAACCCTCACTCTAACCCTAATCCTCACCCTCACCGTAACCCTAACCCTCAACCTAACCCTCACCCTAACCCTAAAATTATACCTTAATCTAACACTAACCCCAACCCTCACCCTCACCCTAGCCCTAACCCTAACCCTAATCCTAACCCTAATCCTCATTCTTACCCTCACCCTAACCCTAAACTTAACCCTCACCCTAGCCCTAACCCGAAGCCTAATCCTCAAAGTAACCCTAAAACTCAAGCTCACAGTAACTCTAACCATAACCCTCACCCTATCTCTAAACATAATCGAACCCTAACTCTCACCCTAACCCTAACCCTCACCCTCAACCTCACCCTAATCCTAACTCTCACCCTAAACCTCACCCTAACCCTAACCCTCACCCTCACCCTCACCCTCACCATAACTCTAACCCTAACCCTAACAATAACACTACTCCTAACCCGAAACCTAACCCTAACCATAACCATAATCATAATCCTAACACTTACCCTCACACTAACCCTAATCCTAAAACAAACCCTCACCCTAACCCTAATCATCACCCTCACCGTAACCCTAACCCTCAACCTAACTCTCACCCTAACCCTAAACCTAACCCTAAACCTTAATCTAACACTAACCCTAACCCTCAACCTCAACCTAGGCCTCACCCTAACCCTAATCCTAACCCTAAACCTCATCCTTACCCTCACCCTAACCCTAACCCTAACCCTCACCCTAGCTCTAACCCTAACCCTAATCCTCAACGTAACCCTAAACCTCACGCTCACCTTAACCCTAAACATAAGCCTCACCCGAACAAACATAACCGAACCCTAACTCTCACCCTAACCCTAATCCTAACCATAAAACTTAATCTAACACTAAACCTAACCATAACCATCACCCTCAGCCTAACCCTAAGCCAAAACCTAACCCTAGCCCTACCTCGAACACTCACCCTAACCCTTACCCTAAACCTAACACTAACACTAAGCCTAACCCTCACCCTCAACCTAACCCTCACCCTAGCCCTAAATCTAACACTAACCCTAACCCTAACCCCCAACCTCAGCCTCATCCTACCCCTAACTCTAACCCTAAACTTCACCATCACCCTAACACTAACCCTACCCCTAACCCTAATCCTCATCCTAACCCTAACCCTAACCCTAAACCTCACCCTCACCCTAGCCTTCATCCTCACCCTAACACTAAACATAACCCTCACCCTAAACCTAATCCGAACCCTCACCCTCAACCTAACCCTAACCCGAACCCTCACGATAAGCCTTACCCTAACGCTCAACCTAACCCTAAACTTAACCCAAACACTAATTCTCACACTTACCATAATCCTAATGATCAAGGTAAACCTAACCCTAAACCTCATCCTCACTCTAGCCTCACCCAACCCTAATCCTAACCCTATCGCTTTTCCTAACTCTCCCCCTAACCCTTACTCTAACCCTCATCCTAACACTAACCCTAAGCCTCAAACTCACCCTCAGACTAACCCTAAGCCTAACACTAAAACTAATCCTAACACACAAACTCACCCTCACCCTAAACCTCACCCTAACCCAACCCTCATCTTAACCCTCCCCATAACCCTAACCCTAACCCTAACACTAACCCACACCCTCACCCTAGATCTAATTGTAAGCCTAACCCTAAATCTAACAATCACACTCACCGTAAACCTAACCCTAAACTGCAACCTAACACTAACCCTCACCCTCAACCTCAGCCTAACCGTAAGCCTATCCCTAACCCTAAGCCTAACCCTCCTCCTCCACCTCACACTAACCCTAATCCTAGTCCTCACCCTAACCCTAAACCTCACCCTCAACCTAACCCTCACCTTAAGCCTAAGCTTAACATTAATCCTAACCCTAAACCTCACCCTCAGCCTCACCCTAACACTAACTCTAACACTAAACCTCACCCTCACCCTAAACTTAAACCTCACCCTAGACCTCACCCTAACCTTAATCCTAACACTAACCCTCATCCTAACCCTCCCCCTATCCCTTACCCTAACGCTCACGCAAACCCTAATCCTCAACCTCACCCTCAGCCTAACATGAAGCCTAATCCTAAACCTAACACTAACATACACACTCAACCTCACCTTAACACTAATCCTAACCCTAACCCTCACCCTCACCCTCAGTGTACCCCTAAGCCTAACCCTAACCCTAACCCTAAACCTCACACTCACCCTAACCCTCACCCTAATCCTAATCCTAAACCTAAACCTAACCCTCACCCTCAGCTCACCTTAACCCTAACTCTAACCCTAAATCTCAGCCTCACCCTCACCCTAACCCTAAACCTAACCCTAAACCTCACCCAAACCTTAACCCTAAACTGCACCCTCACCCTAGCCCTCACCCTAACCCTAATCCTAATCCTAACCCTCATCCTAACCCTCCCCCAAACCTTAACCCTAACCCTCACCCTAAATTTAGCCCTCACACTTACCCTCACTCTAACCCTGACCCTTACACTAACCTAAAACCTTACACTAACTGGAAACCTAACACTCACCCTCAGCTTCAACCTAACCCTAACTCTATCCATAAACCTCACCCTCACCCTAACCCTAACCCTAACCCTAATCCTAACCCTAACCCTCACCCTAACCCTAACCCTCACCCTCACTGTAAACCTAACCCTCATCCTAACCCTCAGCCTAATCCTGTCCCAGCCCTAAACCTTAACCTAACACTAACCCTAGTTCTCACCCTCACACTATCCCTCACCCAAACACTAATCATAACCCTAATCCTCATCCTAACCCTCATCCTAACCCTCACCCTAATCCTATCCCAGTCCTAAACCTTAACCTAACACTAACCCTAGTTCTCACCCTCACCCTATCCCTCACCCTAACACTAATCATAACCCTAATTCTCATCCTAAACCTCATCCTAACCCTAAAACTAACCCTCATCCTTAACCTAACCCAAACCCTCAACCTAACCCTATCCCTAATGTTCACCATAACCCTAACCCTAACCCTCACCCTAACCCTGAAATTAACTGAACCCTAACTCTTACCCTAATCCAAACCCTCAACCTAACCCTATCCCTAATGCTCACCATAACCCTAACCCTAATCCTAACACTCACCCTAACCCTCACCCTAACACTAAACCAAACCGTCGCCCTCACTCTCACACTAACGCTAATCCAAACCCTAAACTTCACCCTCAACCTCACCCGTAGCTTAACTCTTAGCCTAAACCTAAACCTAACCCTAACACACACACTCACCCTCACCCTAACCCAAATCCTAACCCTAACCCTCACCATCACCCTAACTCTAACCCCAAACCTCACCTTCATCCTAATCCTCATTCTAACCCTAACTCAAACCCTAAACCTCACCCTAACCCTAACCCTATACCTCACCCTCACCTTAATCAAAACCCTAAACCTAACCCTAACAATAACCCTAAACCTAATCCTAACACTCACCCTAACCATAACCCTCACCCTAACCCAAACCCTCACCCTAACACTTGCCCTCACCCTAACACTAACCCTAACCCTAACACTAACCCTCACACTAACCCTAACCATAAACCTAACCCTAAACCTCAACCTAACCCTCACCCTCACCGTAACTCTAACACTAACCCTATCCCTAAACCTAACCCTAACCTTACCCTTAACCCTATATCTAACCCTAAACCTCACCCTCACACTAACCCTAAACCTCACCCTCACACTAACCCTAAACCTAACCCTAAACCCCACCCTAACCCTAAGCCTAACCCTCACCCGCACCCTCACCCTCAGCCTAACCCTAAGCCTAAGCCTAGCCTTCACCCTAACCGTCACACTCACCCTCACCCTAAATCTAATACTAAATCTAACACTATCCTTAAACCTCAACCTAACACTCACCATCCCATAACCCTAACACTAACAATAACCATAAACCTCACCCTAACCCTAACCCTAAACGTAACCCTAAACCTCAACTTAACCCAAACCCTAAACCTCACACTCATGCTAGCCCTCACCATAACACTAATCCTAAAACTGAACCTCATCCTAACCCTCACCCTCACACTAACCCTAAACCTCATCCTCACTCTAAACCTCACACTAACCCTAACCCTAATCCTCAATCTAAACCTCACCCTAACCCTAATCCTAACCCTTACCCTAACCTGAAACCAAACCCTAACCCTCACCCTTATCTTAACCCTCACCCTCAGCCTAAACCTCACCTTTACCCTTACCATCATCCTCACCCTAACCCCCACCCTAAAACTAAACCTCATCCTAACCATCACCCTAAACCTAAACCTAAACATCACCCTAACCCTAACCCTCACCCTCAACCTCACGCTCAGCCTAACCCTAAGCCTAAGTTTAACTCTTACCCTAACCCTCACCCACACCCTAGACCTCACCCTAACCCTAATCCTAATCCTAACCCTCATCCTAACCCTCACCCTAGCCCCAACCCTAACCATCACTCTAAACCTAATATTCACCCCCACCCTCACCCTCAGCCTAACCCTAAGCCTAAGCCTAAGACTAAACCTAACCCTCACCCTCACACTCACACTCACCCTACTCCTAAAACTAACCCTAACCATAACCCTAAACCTCAACCTAACCCTCACCCTAACCTTAACCCTAAAACTAACCCTAACCCTAACCCTCGACCTAAACCTCCAACTAACCCTAAATCTAACCTAAACCTCAACCTCACCCTAACCCTAATCCTAACCCTAACCCTAAACCTCACCCTAAACCTAACCCTAACCCTCACACTCACCATAACTCTAACCCTAACCCTAAAAATAACACTAACCCTAACCAAAACCATCACCCTAAACCTAATCTTCACCCCCACTGTCACCCTCAGCCTAACCCTAAGCCTAAGCCTAGCCCTCACCCTAACGGTCACACTCACCCTCACCCTAACCCTAATACTAAACCTAACCCTATCCCTAAACCTCAACCTAATCCTCACCATCCCCTAACCCTAACACTAACAATAACCCTAACCCTCCCCCTAACCCTCCCCCAACACTAACTCTAACGTTAAACCTCACCCTCACCCTAACCCTAACCCTAAACCTCATGCTAAACCTCACCCTAACCCTAACCTTCACCCTCACCCTCAATCTCATCATAACTCTAAACCTAACCCTAAAAATAACACTAACCCTAACCCTAACCCTAACATTAACCATAATCCTCACTTTCAGCCTCACCCTCAGTGCAAACTTAACCCTAACCATAACACTAACAATAACCCTAATCCTAACCCTAACCCTAATCCTCAACCCCACCCTCACCCTCAGCCTAACCCTAAGCCTAACTCTAACCCTAACTGTAACCATAACCCTAACCCTAACACTAACACTAAAGCCAACCCTAAATCTATCCCTAATCCTCAGCATCACCCTCACCCTAACAAAAACCATAACCTTACCCTCACCCTAACCCTAAGCCTAACCCTAACACTGACCTTCAGACTTACCCTCAACGTAACTATAACCCTAAACCTAACCTTATCCCTAAACCTAATCCTCACCCTAACCCTCACCCTAGTCCTCACCCTAACACTAATCCTAACCCTAAACCTCATCCTAAACCTCACCCTAACCCTAACCCTAACCCTAACCCACACCCTAACCCTAACCCTAACCCTCACCCTCATGCTTGGACTAAGACTAAGCCTAAGCCTAAGTGTAACTCTAACCCAAACCCTCACCCTAACCCTAACCCTAACACTAATCCTAACTCTAACCGTAAAACTCACTCTCACCCTAACACTAACTCTAACCCATTCCCTAAACCTAAACCTCATACTAACTCTAACCCTAACTCTCACCATCACCCTCACCCTCATCCTCACCGTAACCGTAACCCTAACCCTAACAATAACCCTAACCCTAACCCTAACACTCAACCTAACCATAACCCTCACCCTGACCCTAACCCTCACCCTAACACTTACCCTCACCCTAACACTAACCCTAAATCTAACACTAACCCTCACACTAACCCTAATCATGACCCTAACCCCAAACCTCACCATAAACCTAAACCTAACCCTCACCCTCACCCTAGCCCTCACCCTAACCCTAACCCTCAACCTAATCCTAAACCTCACACTAACCCTAACACTAATCCTCAATCTAACCCTCACCCACACCCTTCCCCTAACCCTAACCCTCAACCTAATCCTAAAGCTCACCCCACTATAACCCTCAACCTCAGCCTAAACCTCACATTTACCCTTACCATCACCCCCACGCTAACCCTTACCCTAACCCTAAACCTCACCCTATCACCCTAACCCTAATGACACCACAAAAACTCAACCTCACCCTAACCCTAAACCTGACCGTAACCATAACCCTCAACCTCACCTTAAACCTTACACTAACCCTAACCCTAAACCTCAATTGAAACCTCATCATAACCCTAATCCTAACCCTTACCTAACCCTAAACCTAACCCTAACACTCACCCTTATCTTAACCCTAACCCCTAGCCGAAACCTCACCTTTACCCTTACCATCATCCTCACCCTAAACCTCCTCCTAACACTAAACCTCATCCTAACCCTCACCCTAAAAGTAAACCTAACCGTCACCCTAACCCTAACCATCACCCTCACCCTAGCACTCACCCTAATCCTAATCCTAACCCTAACCCTCATCCTAACCTAAACCTAAACCTCACCCTCACCCTCACCCTCACCCTAACCCTAATCCTAACCCCACCCTAACCCTAAACCTAAACCTAACCCTCACACTTACCCTAACCCTAAACCTAACCATCACTCTCAACCTCACCCTCAGCCTAACCCTAAGCCTAACCCTAAACCAAACCCTAACACACACACTCACCCTCACCCTAACCCTAATCCTAACCCTAACACTAACCCTAAACCCCCTCCTAACTCTCACCCTAACCCTAAACCTAACACTAACCCTAAACCTAACCCTCAAGCTAACCCTCACCCTAAACCTAACTCTAACCCTAAACCTCACCCTGACTCTAAACCTCACCCTAACCCTAACACTAACCCTCACCCTCACCCGTACCATAACCATAACCTTAAACCCAACCCTAACAATAACCCTAACCCTAATCCTAACCCTCACACTAACCATAACCCTCACCCTGACCCAAACCCTCACCCTAAGACTTACCCTCACTGTAACATTAACCCTAATGCTAACACTAACCCTCACACTAACACTAACCCTAAATCTAACCCTAAACCTCAACCTCACCCTAACCCTAACACTAACACGAAACCTCACCCTAAACCTAACCCTCACCCTCACTGTAACCGTAACACTATCCCAAACCCTAACAATAAACATAAACCTAACCCTAACACTCACCCTAACCATTACCCTCACCCTAACCCTAATGCTCATCCAAACACTTACCCTCAACCTAACACTAACCCTAACCCTAACACTAACAAACACACTAACCCTAAACATCGCCCTAAACCTCAGCCTAACACTAACCCCAACCCTCACCCCAACCCTAGACTTCACCCTAATCCTAACCCTCATCCTCACACTAAACCTCACACTAAACCTAACACTAATCCTCAATCTAACCCTCAACCTTACCCTAAAGCTAACACTAACCCTCACCCTAACCCTAAACCTCACCCTTACCTTAACCCTCACCCTCAGCCTAACCCTCAACTTTACCCTCACTGTCACAACCACGCTACCCCACACCTAACCCTAACCCTCACCCTAACACTGACTGTACCCCTAAACCTCACCCTCACCATAACCCTAACTCTAACCCTAACACTAACACTAAACCTCACCCTAACCCTAACCCTAACCCTCACCATCACCGTAACCATAACCCTAACTCTAAAACTAACAATAACCCTAACCCTAACCCTCACACAAACCGTAACCCGCACCCTAACCCTAACCCTCACCATAACACATACCCTCACCCTAACACTAACGCTAATCCTAACACTAACCCTCACACTAACCCTAAACCTCACCCTAATCCTTAACCTCACCCTAACCCTAACCCTAACCTTAACCCTTACCCTAACCCTAAACTTAACCCTAACCCTCACCCTTATCTTAACCCTCACCCTCAGCCTAAACCTCATCTTTACCCTTAACATCATCCTCAACATATCCCTCACCCTAACCCTAACCCTCATCCTAACACTCACCCTATCCATAAACCTAAACATCACCCTAACCCTAACCCTCATTCTCAAACTCATGCTCATCCTAACCCAAAGCCTAAGCCAAAAACTTACCCTAACCCTCACCCTCACCCTAGCCCTCATCCTAACCCTAATCCTAATCCTAACACTCATCTTAACCCTCACCCTAGCCCTAATGCTAACCATCACCCTAAACCTAATCTTCACCCCCACCCTCACCCTCAGCCTAACCCTAAGCCTAAGGCGAAACCTAACCTTAACCCTAACACTCAACCTCACCCTCATCCTAATCCTAACACTAACACTAACCATAACCCTAAACCTCAATCTAACCCTCACCCTAACCTTACCCCTAAAAATAAACCTAACCCTAACCCTCGACCTAACCCTCCAACTAACCTTAAATCTAACCCTAAACCTCACCCTCACACTAACGCTAATCCTAACCTTAACCCTAAACTTCATCCTAACCCTAACCCTCACCCTCACCCTCACCCTCACCATAACTCTAACCCTAACCCTAACTATAACACTAATCCTAACCCTAAACCTAACCCTAACCCTCACCCTAACTGTAATCCTAACACTAAACCTCATGCTAACCCTAACCCTCACCCTAACCCTAATCCTCACCATCACTGTAACCCTAACCCTCAACCTAACCCTCACCCTAACCCTAAACCTAACCCTAAACCTTAATCTAACACTAATCCTAACCCTCAAGCTAACCCTAGCCCTCACCCTAACACTAATCCTAACCCTAAACCTCATCCTTACCCTCACCCTAACCCTAACCTTAACCCTCACCCTAGCCCTAACCGTAAGCCTAATCCTCAACGTAACCCTAAACCTCATGCTCACCTTAACCCTAACCCTAACCCTCACCCTAACCCTAAACATAACCGAACCCTAACTCTCACCCTAACCCAAACCCTAACACTCACCCTAAGCCTAACCCTCACCCTCACCCTAACCCTAATCCTAACCTTAATGCTAAACCTCACCCTAAACCTCACCCTCACCCTCACACTCACCCTCACCATAACTCGAACCCTAACCCTAACAATAAAACTAATCCTAAACCGAAACCTAACCCTAACCCTAACACTAACACTAATCCTAACACTCATCCTCAGGGTAAACCTAATCCAAAACCTAACCCTCACCCTAACCCTAATCATCACCCTGACCGTAACCCTATCCCTCAAACTTACACTCACCCTAACCCTAACCCTAACTCTAAAAGTTAATCTAACACTAACCCTAAAACTCACACTCACCCTAGCCCTAGCCCTCACCCTAACCCTAATCTTAACCCTAATCCTCATCCTAACCCTCACCCTAACCCTAACCTTAACCTTCTCCCTAGCCCTAACCCTAAGCCTCACCCTCAACATAACCCTAAACCTCATGCTCAACTTAACCCTCACCCTAACCCTAACCCTAACCCTAAACCTTAATCTAACACTAACCCTAACCTTCATCCTCACCCTCACCCTCAGCCTAACCCTAAGCCAAACCCTAACCCTATCCCTAATGCTCACACTCACCCTAACCCTTACCCTAAAACTAATCCTAACCCTAAGCCTAACCCTCACCCTCAACCTAATTCTCACCCTAACCCTAAATCTAACACTAAGCCTAACCCTAACCCTCAATCTCAGTCTCATCCTACCCCTAACTATAAATATAAACATCACCCTCACCCTAACACTAACCCTACCCCTAAACCCAAACCTCACCCTAACCCTAACCCTAACCCTAAAGCTCATCCTCACCCTAGCCCTCACCCTAACACTAATCCTAACCCTAACCCTCATCCTAACCCTCACCCTAACACTAACCATAACCCTCATGCTCACCCTAACCCTAATCCGAGCCCTCACCCTCAACCTAACACTAACCCTCACCCTTACCTTAACCCATACCTTAACCCTCAACCTAACCCTAAACTTAACCCGAACACTAACTCTCACCCTTACCATAATCCTAACCCTCAAGCTAACCCTAACCCTAAACCTCATTCTCACCCTAGTCTCACCCAAACCTAATCCTAACCCTGTCCCTTTTCCTAACCCTCCACCTAACCCTTATACTAACTCTCACCCTAACACTAACCCTCAGCCTCACCCTCACTCTCAGCTTAACCCTAAGCCTCAGTCTAACCCTAACTCTAACCCTAAACCTCACCCTCACCCTAACCCTAACCCAAACCCTAACCCTAAATCTCACCCTAACCCTAACCCTAAACCTCACCCTCAACCTAGCCCTAAACCTCACCCTCACCCTAGCCCACTCCCTTATCCTCATCCTAACCCTAAACCTCACCCTAACCCTCCTCCTAACCTTAGCCCTAACCCTCACCCTAACCCTAACCCTCATCCTCACACTCACCATAAACCTGAACCTTACCCTAACCCTAAACCTAACACTAACTGTCACCCTAACACTCACCCTCAGCTTCACCCTAACCCTAACACTAACCCTAAACCTCACCCTCATCCTAACCCTTACCCTAAAACTAAACTTAACCCTCACTCTAACCCTAACCCTCACCCTCACCGAAACCCTAACCCTCATCCTAACCCTCACTCTAACCCTAACTATAACCCTAAAACTTACCCTAACACTAACCCTAGTTCTCACCCTCACTTTAGCCCTCACCCTAACACTAATGGTAACCCTAATCCTCATCCTAACCCTCACCCTAACTCTAAAACGAACCCTCATCCTTATCCTAACTAAATACATCAACCTAACCCTAAACATAACGCTCACCATAACCCTAACCCTAATCCTTACACTGATCCTAACCCTCACCCTAACACTAAACCAAACCCTCGCCCTCACGCTCACACTAACCCTAATCCTACCCCTAACCCTCACACTCAACCTCACACTTTGCCTAACCCTTAGCCTAAACCTAAACCTAACCCTAACACACACACTCACCCTGACCCTAAAGATAATCCTAATCCTAACCCTCACCCTCACCCTAACTAACCGTAAACCTCACCTTCATCCTAACCCTCACTCTAACCCTAACCCAAACCCTAAACCTCACTCTAACTCTAACCTTAAATCTCACCCTCACTGTAACCAAAACCCTAAACCTAACCCTAACAATAACCCTAACCCTAATCCTAACACTCACCTTAACCATAATATTCACCCTAACCCAAACCCTCAGCCTAACACTTACCCTCATCCTAAAACTAACCCTAACTCTAACAATAACCCTCACACTAACCCTAACCATAACGCTAAACCTAAACCTCAACCTAACCCTCACCCTCACCGTAACTCTAACACTAACCCTATCCCTAACCCTAACCCTAACCCTCCCCCTAACCCTATATCTAACCCTAAACCTCACCCTCACACTAACCCTAAACCTAACCCTAAATCACACCCTAACCCTAACCCTAACCCTCACCCGCACACTCACACTCACCGTAACTATAACCCTAACCCTAACAATAACACTAACCCTAACCCAAACCATCACCCTAACCCTAATCCTCATCCCCTCCCTCACCCTCAGCCTAACCATCAGCCTAAGCCTAGCCCTCACCCTAACCTTCACACTCACCCTCACCTTCACCCTAATACTAAACCTTACCCTATCCCTCAACCTCAACCTAACCCTCAACCTCCCTGTAACCCTAACACTAACAATAACGCTAAACCTCCTCCAACCCTCAACCTAACACTAACTCTAACCCTAAACCTCACCCTCACCCTAACCCTAACCCTAAACCTCACGCTAAACCTCACCCTAACCCTAACCCTCACCCTCACCCTCAATCTCACCGTAACTCTAAACCTAAACCTAAAAATAACACTAAGCCTAACCCTAAACCTAACCCTAACCCTCACCCTCATGATTGCCCTAAGCCTAAGCCTAAGCATAACTCTAACACAAACCCTCACCCTAACACTAACCCTAACACTACCCCTAACTCTAACCGTAAACCTCACTCTCACCCTAACCCTAACTCTAACCCTTACCATAAACCTAAACCTCATACTAAACCTAACCCTAACCCTCACCCTCACCCTGACCGTAACCGTAACCCTAACCCTAACCCTAACAATAACCAAACACTAACCCTAACCCTCAACCTAACCATAACCCTCACCCTAACAATAAGCCTCACCCTAACACTTACCCTCACCCTAACACTAACCCTAACCCTAACACTAACCCTTACAATAACCCTAATCATCACCCTAACCCTAAACCTCACCCTAAACCTAAACCTAAACCTCACCCTCACCCTAGCCCTCCCACTAACCCTAACCCTCATCCTCACCCTAAACCTCACACTAACGCTAAAACTAATCCTCAATCTAACCCTCACCCACACTCTTCCCCTAACCCTAACCCTCACCCTAACCCTCACCCTCACCCCAATGTAAGCCTCACCCTCAGCCTAACCCTCACGTTTAACCTTACCATCACCCCCACACTAACCCTTACCCTAACCCTAACCCTCAACCTAACCATCACCCTAACCCTAATGCCACCCCAAAACCGCACCCTCACCATCACCCTAACCCTAACCCTCTTCCTCACCCTAAACCTTAAACTAATCCTAAACTTAAACCTAAATTTAACACTCATCCTAAACCTAATCCTAACCCTTACCCTAACCCTTAATCGAAACCTCACCCTAACACTCACCCTAACCATAACTGTTACACTAAGCTTAAACCTAACCCTCAACCTCAGCCTCACCCTTATCCTAACTCTAACCCTAAAACTCATCCTCACCCTAAACCTAACCCTAACCCTAAACCTTACCCTAACCCTAACCCTAAACCTCAACCTCACCCTAGCCCTCACCCTTATCCTAATACTAACCCTCATCCTATCCCTCACCCTAACACTAACCCTAACCCTCACCCTCACCCTCACCCTAACCCTAATCATAACCCTAACCCTCAACCTAAACCTAACCCTCACCCTCACAGTAACCTTTACCCTAACCGTCACCCTGACCCTAACTTAACCCGAACCCTATCTCTCACTGTAAACTTAACCCTCACCCTAACCCTCATCTTAGCCCTCACCCTAACCCTAATCCTAAACAAAAACCTCATCTTAACCCTCACACAAACCCTAACCCTAACCCTCACCCTATCCCGAACCCTAACCCTTCCCCTGATGCTCAGCCTAGGCCTAAGCCTGAGCCTAACCCTAACCCTAACACTGACCCTAACTCTAACCCTAAATCTCACCCTCACCCTCACCCTAACCCTAACCCTATCAATAACCCTAACCCTAACCCTAAGCCTCACCCTATCACTAATCCTCACCCTAACCCTAACCCTTACACTAACTCCAACCCTCACCCTAACACTTACCATCTCCCTAACACTAACATTAACCCTAACACTAACCCTCACACTAACCTTAAACATCACCCTAACGCTAAACATCAACCTAACACTAATCCTAACCCTCACCTTCATCCTAGCTCTCACCCTAGCCCTAACCCTCATCCTCACCCCAAACCTTACACTAACCCTAACACTAATCCTCACACTAACCCTCACCATCACCCTAAACCTAACACTAAACCTCACTGTAACTCTAACCCTCACCCTTACCATAACCCTAACCCTCACGTTTACCCCTAACGTCAGCCCCACCCTAACCCGCACCCTAAACCTAACCCTCACTCACCCTAACTCTCACGCTAACCCTAACTCTACCCCTAAAGCTCACCCTCACCCTAACCCTAACTCTAACCATAACCCTAACACTAAACCTCACCCTAACCCTAACACTAATCCTCACCCTCACCCTCACTGTAACCGTAAAACTTTCCCTAAACCTAACGTTAAACCTAACCCTAATGCTAAAACTCACCCTAACCATAACACTCACCCTACCCCTAACCCTCACCCTAACACTTACAATCACCCTATCAATAACCCTAACCCTAACACTAACCCTCACACTAACCATAACACCCTAATCCTAAACATCACCTTAACCCTAACCATGAACATAACACTCACCCTCACCCTAGCCCTCACCCTAACCCTAATTCTAACCGTCACTCTTACCCTAACCCTAACCCTCATCCTCACCCTAAACCTCACACTAACCCTAACCCTAATTCTCAATCTAACCCTCAACCTCACCCTAACCCTAACCGTTACCCTAAACCTAAACCTAACCCTAACACTCACCCTTATCTTAACCCTCACCCTCAGCCTAAACCTCACCTTTACCCTTACCATCATCCTCACCCTAACCCACACCCTAACCCTAAACCTAAACATCACCCTAACCCTAAACCTCACCCTCAACCACGCCCTCAGCCTAACCCTAAGCCTAAGCCTAACCCTTAACCTAACCTTCATCCTCACCCTAGACCTCACCCTAACACTAATCCTAAACCTAACCCTCATCCTAACCCTCACCCTAACCCTAAAGCTAACAATCACACTAACCCTAATCCACACCCCCATCCTCAACCTCAGCCTATCCCTAAGCCTAAGCCTAACCCTAACCCTCACACTCACCCTAACCCTAATCCTAACCCTAACCCTAAGCATAACCCTAAACCTCATCCTAACCCTCATCCTAACCTTAACCCTAACACTATCCCTAACCCTTACCCTTGACCTAACCCTCCAAGTAATCCTAAATATAACCATAAACCTCACCCTCAACTTAAACCTAATCCTTACCCTAACCCTAAACCTTAACTTTTCCCTAACCCTAACCCTCACCCTCATGCTCAGCCTAAGCCTCAGCCAAAGCCTAAAGCTAACCCTAACCCTAATGCTCACCCTAATCCTAACACTAATCCTAACCCTAAATCTCACACTAAATCTAAACCTAAACCTCACCCTCACCATAGCCCTCACCCTAATCCTAATCCTAACCCTTATCCTATCCCGCACCCTAACACTAACCCTAACCTTCACTCTCACACTCACTCTAAACCTAACCCTCAAACTAACCCTAACCCTCACCCTCACCGTAACCCTTACCCTAAATGTCACCCTGACACTAAACTTAAGCCAAACCCTAACTCTCACCCTAACCCTAACCCTAACCCTAACCCTCACACTCACCTCACCCTAACACTAATCCTAAACCTATCCACATCCCTAACCCTAACCCTCACACTAACCCACACCCTAGCCCTCACCCTAACCCTAATCCTAACCCTAAACCTCATCCTAACACTCACCCTAACGCTAACCCTAACCCTCACCCTATTCTGAACCCTAACCTTCACCCGGATGCTCGGCCTAAGTCTAAGCCTAAGCCTAACCCTAACCCTAACGCTTACCCTAACCCTAACCCTTACACTAACCCTAACTCTAACCCTAAATCTCACCCTCAACCTAACCCGAACCCTATCAATAACCCTAAACCTAACCCTAACCCTCACCCTCACCCTAACCCTCACCCTAAAAATAACCGTCAACCTAACCGTAACCCTCACCCTAACACTAACTGTCACCCTAACACTAACCCTCACACTAACCCTAAACATAACCCTAACCCTAAAACTCACCCTAACACTAACCCTAACGCTCAGCCTCACCCTAGCTCTCACCCTAACCCTAACCCTCATCCTCACACTAAACCTCACACTAACCCTAACACTAATCCTCAATCTAACCCTAACCCTAATCCTAACCCTAACCCTAACCCTAACCCTAAACCTCAACGTAACTCTCACCCTAACCTTAACCCTAACACTAACCCTAAACCTGACACTCACCCTAACCCTAACAATAACCCTAACCCTAAACCTCACCCTAATACTAACCCTAAACCTCACCCTCACCCTAGGCCTCACCCTAACCCTAATTCTAACCCAATACCTCTTCCTTACCCTCACCCTAACAGTAAACCTAAACCTCACTCTAACCCTAACCCTAATCCTAACCCTAACCCTCAACCTAACCCTAACCCTCATTCTCACTGTAAGCCTTAATCTAAACCTCACCTTAACCCTAAACTTAATGCGAACCCTAACTCTCACCCTAACCCTAACCCTAACCCTCAACTTAACCCTAACCGTCAACCTTACCGTAACACTCATCCTCAACCTAACCCTCACGTTTACCCTTACCCTCACCCCTACCCTAAACCTCACCCTAACCCTAACACTCACCCTAATCCTCAGCCTAAAACTAACCCTACCCCTAAACCTCAGCCTCACCCTAACAATAACTCTAACCCTATCCTTAACACTAAACCTCACCCTAAACCTAACCTTTACCTTCAAACTAACCCTAACCCTCACCCTCACCCAAACCCTCAGCCCAAAACTAAGGCTAACCCTAACCCTAATGGTAACCCTCACACTCAACCTAACCCTAACCCTAAATCTAACAATAACCTTAATCCTAACCCTAACCCGCACCCTAACCATAACCCTCACCCTAACCCTACCCCTCACCCTAACACTAAATCTCACCCTAAAACTAACCCTAACCCTAACACTAACGGTCACACTAACCCTAACCCTCACCCTAATCCTAAACCTCAACTTAAACCTAACCCTAATCCTAACCCTCACCCTCACCCTAGACCTCACCCTAACCCTAACAATAACCCTCACCCTCACACTAACCCTAACCCTCATCCTCACCCTAAACCTCACACTAACCCTAACCCTAATCCTCAATCTAAACCTCACCCTAACCCTAAAACTACCCTAACCCTCACTCTTAACTTAACCCTCACCCTCAGCCTAAACCTCACCTTTACCCTTACCATCATCCTCACCCTAAACCTCACCCTAACCCTAAACCTCATCCTAACCCTCACCCTAAAACTAAACCTAACCATCACCCTAAACCTAACCCTCACCCTCACCCTAAACTTCACCCTAACACTAATCCTAATTCGAACCCTCATCCTAACACTCACCCCAACCCTAACCCTAACCGTCACCCTAAACCTAATCTTCATCCCCACCCTCACCCTCAGCTTAACCCTAAGCCTAAGCCTAAGCCTAACCCTAACCCTCACACTCACCCTCATGCTCACCCTAATCCTAACCCTAAACATAACCACAACCCTAAACCTCAACCTAACCTTCACCCCATCCTTAACCCTAAAACTAACCCTAACACTAACCATCGACCTAACCCTAAAACTAACCCTAAATCTAACCCTAAACCTCAAGCTTACCATAACACTAATCCTAACCCTATCCCTAAACCTCACCCTAAACCTAACACTCACCCTCACCCTCATCTTCACCCTCACCATAACTCTAACCCTAAACCTAACAATAACACTAATCCTAACCCTAAACCTGACCCTCACTCTAACCCTAACCCTAATCCTAACACTCACCCTCATGCTAACCCTAATCCTAACCCTAACCCTCACCCTAACACTAATCCTCACACTCACCTTAACCCTAGCCCTCAAACTAACCCACAACCTAACCCTAAACCAAACCCTAAACCTTAATCTAACACTAACACTAACCCTCACCCTCACCCTAGCCCTCACCCTAAGCCTAATCCTAACCCTAACCCTCACTCTAACCCTAAACTTAACCCTCACCCATAACCTAACCCTAACCCTAACTCTCAACCTAACCCTAAACCTCAAGCTAATCGTAACCCTGACCCTAACACTCACCCTAACCCTAAACATAACCGAACCCTAACTCTCACCCTAAACCTAACCCTAACCCTCACCCTAACCCTAACCCTTACACTCACCCTCACCCTCAGCCTAACCCTAAGCCTAACCCTAAGCCTAACCCTAACGCACACACTCACCCTAATCCTTACCCTAAACCTAATGCTAACTCTAAGCCTAACCCTCAACCTCAACCTAACCCTAAATCTAACACTAATTCTAACCCTAAACCAAGACCTCAGCCTCACCCTACCCCTAACTCTAAACCTAAAACTCACCCTCACCCTAACATTAACCCTAACCCTAAACCTCACCCTAACCCTAAACCTAAACCTCACCCTCACTCTAGCCCTCACCCTAACCCTCACCCTAACACTAAACCTAACCCTCAGCCTCACCCTCACCTTAACCCTAATCTGAACCCTAACCCTCAAACTAACCCTCACCCTCAGCCTCACTGAAACC
Source organism: Dipodomys merriami (assembly GCF_024711535.1). NCBI lineage: Eukaryota > Metazoa > Chordata > Mammalia > Rodentia > Heteromyidae > Dipodomys > Dipodomys merriami. Next base: position 85,886 of record NW_027202370.1, on the reverse strand, counting down.
CTTACCCTAACACTCAACCTAACCCTAAACTTAAACCGAACTCTAACTCTCACCTTAACCTAACCCTAACTCTCACCCTAACCCTCACCCTAAAGCTCACCCTCACCCTAGCCCTCACCCAACCTTAATCCTAACCCTAACCCTCTTCTTCACCCTCCCCCTAACCCTTACCCAAACCCTCACCCTAACCCTAACCCTTACCATCAACCTCAACCTCAGCCTAACCCTAAGCCTAACCCTAAACTTAACCCTAAATTGAACCCTCACCCATACCCTAACCCTAACCCTAACTCTCAACCTAACCCTAAACCTCAAGCTCATTGTAACCCTGACCCTAACCCTCACCCTAACCCTAAACATAACCGAACCCTAACTCTCACGCTAACCCTAACCCTAACCCTCACACTCACCCTCACCCTCAGCCTAACCCTAAGCCTAACCCTAACCCTAACCTTAACACACACACTCAACCTAACCCTTACCCTAAACCTAATCCTAACTCTAAGCCTAACCCTCAACCTCAACCTAACCCTAAATCTAACACTAATTCTAACTCTAACACACACACACTCACTCTCACCCTAACCCTAATCCTAACCCTAACACTCCTCCTAACCCTCCAAATAACCCTAACCCTCACCTTAACCCTAACCCACACCCTCACCCTAAACCTAATCCTAAGCATAACCCTAATCCTAACCCTCACACTCACCCTAAACCTAACCCTAAAACTCACCCTAAAACTAACCCTCAACCTCAACCTCAACTTAACCCTAAGCCTATCCCTAACCCTAACCCTAACCCTTACACTCACCCTAACACTAAACTAATCCTACTCCTTACCCTAACTCTAACCATCAGCCTCATCCTAACACTCACCATAAGCCTAACCCTAACATTAATCCTAACGCTAACTCTCACCCTCAGCCACACCCTAACCCTAACTCTAACACTAAAACTCACCCTGACCCTAACCCTAACCCTAATCCTATAACTAAACTCATTCTTGCCCTAACATTAACCCTCACCCTCAACCTTACCACAACCTTAACCCTAACCCTAACACTAACAATAACCCTAACCTAACCCTAACCCTTACCCTAACCCTAACCTTCAACATAACGCTTACCCTCACCCTAACACTAACCCTAACCCTAACACTAAACCTCACACTAACCCTAAACATTACCCTAACCATAAACCTCACCCTAACATTAACCCTAAAACTCACCCTCTCCCTAGACATCGCCCTAACCCTAATCCTCATCCTCACCCTAAACTTCACACTAACCCTAAAACTAATCCTCAATCTAACCCTCACACTCACCCTATCCCTAACCGTAACCCTCAACCTAACCTTAAACCTCACCCTTCCTGTAACCCTCAACCTCAGCCTAACCCTCAACTTTACTCTTACCGTCACCTCCACCCTAACCCTCACTCTAACCCTAACCCTCCCCCTACCCCTAACTCTAGCCCTAAACCTCAACCTCACCCTAACCCTAACACTAACCCTGAGCCTAAAGCTAACCCTCACCCGAACCCTAAGTGTAACCATCACCCTAACCCTAATCCTCACGGCCACTCTCACCCTCAGCTTAACCCTAAGCCTAAGCCTAAGCCTAAACCTAAACCTCACACTCAGGCTCACCCTAACTTAATCCTAACCCCAACCCTAACCCTAACCGTAAGCCTCAACCTAAATCTCAACCTAACCTGAACCCTAACACTTACCCTAACACTAACCCTCGACCTAACCCTCCAAATAAACCTAAATCTAAACATAAACCTCACTCTCACCCTAACCCTAATCCTAACCCTAACCCTAAACCTCACCCTAATCCTAACACTCACCCTCACCCTCACCCTCAACATAACTCTAACCCTAACCATAACAATAACAGTAATCCTAACGCTAAACCTAACATTAACCCTAACCTAACCCTAATGCTAACACTCAACCTCACCCTAACCCTAACCCTAAACCTAAACTTAACCCTAACCCTAACTCTCACTGTAACCCTAACCCTCATCCTAACCCTCACCCTAACCCTAACCCTAACCCTAAACCTTACCCTAACACTAACCCTAATCCTCAGCTTCACCCTAGCCCTCACCCTAGTTGTAAACCTAATCCTTATCCTAACCCTCACCCTAACTCTAAGCCTAACCCTAATCCTAACCCCAAAAGTAAATGTAACCCTAACACTAACCCTAACACTAACCCTAACCCTAAACCTAACCTTAAATTTAACACTAAACCTAATCCTAATCCTCAGCCTCCACCTCACCCTAATCCAAACCCTAAACCCAACCCTCATCCTAACTCTAAGGTTAACCCTAACCCTAATCGTAACCCTCACACTCACCCTCAACCTAACCCTAATCCTAAACCTAACCCTATAAATAACCCTAAACCTCACCCTAACCTTCAAACTAGCCCTCACCCTTACACTTATCCTAACCCTTACCCTCACCCTAACCATAACCCTCACCCTAACCCTAACCCTCACCCTAACACTTACCCTCACCCTAACACTAAGCCTACCCCTAACACTAAACCTAAACATCTCCCTAAACCTAACACTCACCCTAACACTAACCCTAACCCTCACCTTCACCCTAGCCTTCATCCTAACCCTAACCCTCACCCTCACCCTCACCCTCAACCTCAGGCTAAACCTAAGCCTAACCCTAAACCTTACCCTAACCCTCACACTCACCCTAACCCTAATCCTAATCCTAATCCTCACCCTCACCCTAATGCTCACCCTAAACCAAACAATAACCCTAACGCTAACCCTCACCCTCAGCCTCACCCTAACCCTAACTCTAACAGTAAACCTCACCCTCACCCTAACCCTAAACCTAAGCCTAACCTTAAACTTCACCCTCACACTCACCCTAGCCCTTACCATAACCCTAACACTCACCCTAACACTTCCCCTAAACCTTACCCTCCCCCTCAACCTCACCCTCAGCCTAAAGCTCACACTAACCCTAAACCTAAACCTAACACACACACTCACCCTCACTCTAATCATAATCCTATCCCTAAACCTAACCCTAACCCTAACCCTCCCCCTAAGACTCACCCCAACCCTAACCCTAAAACTAACCCTTACCCTAACCCTCAACCTAAACCTCACCCTAACCCTAACTCTAACCCCAAACCTCACCCTCACCCTAACCCTAACACTAATCAAAAACCTAAACTTCACCCTAAAACTAACCCTAAACCTAACCCACACCTTCACGCTCAGCCTAATCCTAAGCCTAACCCTAAACCTACCCCTCAGACTCCCCCAATCCCTAACACTAAACCTCACCCTAACCCTAACCCTCACCCTCACCCTCAACCTCACCCTAACCCTAAGCCTATCATTAACCCTAACCCTCTCACTCACCCTTACACTAACCCTAATCCTACTCCTAACCCTAACCCTAACCCTCAACCTCACCCTAACCCTAACACTCACCCTCACCCTCACCCTCACCATAACTCTAACCCTAACCCTAACAATAACAGTAATCCTAACCCTAAACCTAACCCTAACCCTAACCCTAATGCTAACACTCAACCTCACCCTAACCCCAATCCTAACCCTAATGCTAACCCTAATCCTAACCATCACCCTCACTGTAACACTAACCCTCATCCTAACCTTCACCCTCACCCTAACCCTAACCCTAACCGTAAACCTTACCCTAACACTAACCCTAAACCTCACCTTCACGCTAGCCCTCACTGTAACCCTAATTTTAACCTAATAATCATCCTAACCCTCACCCAATCTCTAAGCCTAACCCTAACCCTAACCCTAAGCCCAACCCCCACTGTAACACTAACACTAACCAAAACACTAACACTAACCCTAAACCTAATCCTCAGCCTCACCCTCACCCTAACCCACAACCTAAACCTAACCCTCCTCTTAACTCTAAGCCTAAATCTAACCCTAATCCTAACCCTCACACTCACCCTCACCCTAAACCTAATCCTAAACTTAAGCCTATCCTTAACCCTAACACTCACCCTAACACTTAGCCTAGCCCTCACCCTTACACTTATCGTAACCCTAAACCTCACCCTAACCATAAACCTCAACCTAACACTAACCGTCATCCTAACGCTTACCCTCAAGCTAACACTAACCCTAACCCTAACACTAACACTCACACTAACCCTAAACATCACCCTAACCCTAAACCTCACCCTAACACTAAACCTATCCCTCACCCTCACCCTAGCCTTCACCCTAACCCTAATTCTCATCCTGACCATAAACCTCACACTAACGCTAACACTAATCCTCAATCTAAACCTCAACCTCACCCTAACACTAACCCTAACCCAAACCCAAACCCTCAACTTAACCCTCACCTTAACTAACCCTAAACCTCACCCTCACACTAAACCTGAACCTAACCCTAACCCTAAACCTCATCCTCACCCTCACTGTAACCGTAACCTTAAACCGAACCCTAACAATAACTCTAAACCTAATCCTAACCCTCACCTTAACCATAACCCTCACCCAAACCCAAATCCTCACCATTACCCTTACCCTCACCCTAAAACTAACCCTAACCCTAACACTAACTCTCACCCTAACACTAATCCTAAATCTAACCCTCACACTAACCCTAACGCTCATCCTAATCCTAACCCTCACCCTCACTCTCACCCTCATCATAACTCTAACCCTAACCCTAACAATAACACTAATCCTAAACCTAAACTTAACCCTAACCCTAACCCTAACTGTAATGCTAACACTCACGCTCATGCTAACCCTAATCCTAACCCAAACCCTCACCCTACCCCTAATCCTCACCCTCACTGTAACCCTAACCCTCAACGTAACCCTCACCCTAACCCTAACCCTAACCCTAAACCTTAATATAACACTAACCCTAACCCTCACCCTCAACCTTGCCCTCACCTTAACCCTAATCCTTACCCTAATCCTTATGCTTACCCTCACCCTATCCCTAACCTTAACCCGGACCCTAACCCTAACCCTAAACCTAACCCTCAACCTAACCCTAACCCTCACGCTCACCATAACCCTAAACCTCACCCTCACCCTCAGCCTAACCCTAAGCCTAACTGTAACCCTCACACTCACCCTAAACCTTACCCTAATCCTAATCCTAACCCTAACCCTAACTCTCACCCTTAGCTTCACCTTAACCCTAACTCTAACCCTAAACCTCACAATCTCCCTAACCCTAACCCTAACCATAACCTTAAACCTCACCCTCACATTCACCCTAGCCCTTACCCTAAGCCTAATCCTAACCCTAAACCCCATACTAACCCTCCTCATAACCCTAAGGCTCAGCTTCAACTTCAACCTCTGCCTAATCCTAAGCCTAACCCTAAACCTAAACCTAACACACACACTCCCCATCACTCTAGCCCTAATCCTATTCCTAAACCTAACCCTAATCCTAACCGTCCCCCTAACTCTTACCGTAACACTAACCCTAAAACTAACCCTTATCATAACCCTCAACCTAAACCTCACCCTAACACTAACTCTAACCCTAAACCTCACCCTCACCCTAACCCAAACTCTAACCCTAACCTAACACTAAACCTCACCATCACCCTAACCCTCCCCCTAACTGTAACCCTAACCTTAACCCTAACAATAATCCGAACCCTAACCCTAACCCTCAACCTAACCATAAACCTCACCGTAACCCTAACCCTAACCCTAACCCTCATCCTCACTTTAACCTCACACTAAACCTAACCCTAATCCTCAATCTAACCCTCACCGTAACCCTAACCCTAGCCCTTACTATAACCCTAAATCTAACTCTTACGCTCACCCTTACCTTAAACCTCACCCTCAGCCTAAAACTCACCATTACACTTAACATCATCCTCACCCTAAACCTCCCCCTAAACCTAAACCTCATTCTAACTCTAACACTAAACGTAAACCTAACCATCACCCTAACCCTAAACCTCACCCTCAACCTCACACTCAGCCTAACACTAAGACTAAGCCTTACACTTACTCTAACCCTCACCCTCACCCTAGCCCTCACCCTAACCCTAATCGTAACCCTAACCCTCATCCTAACCCTCACCCTAACCCTAACCCTAACCCTCACCCACACCCTCACACTAACCCTAATCCTAACACTAACACTCAAAATAACCCTAAACCTCACCCTCACTGTAACCCTTACCCTAACAATCACCCTGACCCTATACTTAACCCGAACCTTAACGCTCACCCTAAACAAAACCCTAACCCTAACCCTAAAACTTACCCTCACCCTAACCCTCACACTAACCCTAATCCTAACCTTAACCGTCATCCTAACCATACCCCTAACCCTAACCTTAACCCTCACCCTAACCCTAACCCTCACCCTCAACCTCACCCTCAGCCTAACCCTAAGCCTAAACCTAAACCTAACACTAATACACACACTCACCCTCATCCTAAACGTAATCCTAAACTTAACCCTAACCCTAACACTCCCCCTAACACTCACCCTAACCCTAACCCTAACACTAACCCTAACCCAAACCCTCAACCTAACCCTCACCTGAACTAAACCTAAACCTCACCCTCACACTAAACCTCACCCTAACCCTAAGCCTAAACCTCAACCTCACCCTCACTGTAACCGTAACCTTAAACCGAACCCTAACAATAACTCTAAACCTAATCCTAACCCTCAACTTAACCATAACCTTCACCCAAAACCAAATCCTCACCATAACCCTTACCCTCACCCTAAAACTAACCCTAACCCTAACACTAACCCTCACCCTAACACTAACGCTAAATCTAAACCTGAACCTCACCCTCAATCTAACACTAACCCTAACCCTAACCGTAAAACCCACAGTAACGCTAACCCTAACCCTCACCTGCACCCTCACCCTCACCGTAACTCTAAATCTAACCCTAACAGTAACACTAATCCTAACCAGAACCATCACCCCAACCCTAACCCTCACCCTCATGCTCGGTCAAAGCCTAAGCCTAAGCCTAAGCCTAAGCCTAACCCTCACCCTAACCCTAAATCTATCACAAACCCTAACTCTAACCATAACACTCACTGTCACCCTAACCATAATTCTAACCCTAACCCTAAACTGAAACCTCATCGTAACCCTAGCCGTAACCCTCACCCTCACCCTCACCTTAACCATAACCCTAAACCTATCCCTAAAAATAACCTTAACCATAACCCTAACCCCCACCCTAACCATAACCCTCAACCTAACCCTAACCCTCACCCTAACACTTAGCCTAACCCTAACAATAACCCTAACACTAACACTAACCCTCAGACTAACCCAAACCATCACCCTAACCCTAAACCTCACGCTAACCCTTTCCCTAATCCTCACCCAACCCTAGCCCTCACCCTAAAACTAACCCTCATCCTCACCCTATCCCTCACCCTCACCCTCAACCTCAGCCTAACTCTAACCCTAACCCTAACCCTCACCCTAACACTAACCCTCACCCTAACCCTAACCCTAAACCTAACACTAAACCTAACCCTAACCCTCACCCTCAGCCTCACCCTAACCCTAACTCTAACCCTAAGCCTCACCCTCACCCTAATCCTAACCCTAACCATAAACCTCACCCTAACTCTAAGTCTAAACCTCACCCTCACCCTAGCCCTTGCCCTAACAGTAATCCTAACCCTATCCCTCATCCTAACCCCCCCCTAACCCTAACCCTAACCCTAACCCTAACCCTAACCCTAACCATCACCCTCACCCTCAGCCTAAATCTAAGCCTAACCCTAGACCTAACACTAACAAAAAAACTCACCCTCACCCTAATTAATCCTATCCCTAACCCTAACACTAACCCTTACTCTTACCCCAACTCTCACCCTAAACCTAACCCTAACCGTCACCCTAAACCTAACTCTAACCATAAACCTCACCCTCACCCTAACCCTAACTCTACACCTAAGCCAAACCCTAAACCTCAACCTAACCCTAACCCTCACCTTCACCCTCACTGTAAATGTAACCGTAACCCTAAACCTAAACCTAACAATAACCCAAACCCTAACCCTAACCCTCACCCTAACCATAACCGTCACCCTAACCCATAACCTCACCCTAACACTTACCCTCACCCTAACACTAACCCTAACATTAACACTAACCCTCACACTGACCCTAAACCAAACCCTAACCCTCAACCTCAACCTAACACTAATCCTCACCTTAACCCTCCCCCTAACCCTATATCAAAACCTCAACTTCACCCTCACCCTAACCCTAACCCTAACCCTAACACTAACACTAACCCTAAACCAAACCCTAAACCTAACCCTAAGCCTCAGCCTCAACCTCACCCTAACCCAAACCCTAACTCTCATCCTAACTCTAAGCCTAAGCCTAACCCTAATCCTAATCCTCACACTCACCCTCACCCTAACCCTAATCCTAAACCTAACCCTATCCCTAATCCTAACCCTCACCCTAACACTCAGCCTAGCCTTCACCCTTAAACTTATCCTAACCCTAAACCTCAACCTAACTCTCAACCTGACCCTAAACCTAACCCTAACCCTCGCCGGAACCCTCACCCTCACCCTCACCCTCATGCTCGGCCTAAGGCTAAGCCTAACTACCCTAACCCTAACCCTAACCCTAACCCTAACACTCACCCTAACCCTAACTCTAACCCTAACCCTAACCCTAATCCTCAAGCTCAACCTCACAGTAGCCGTAACCCTACCCCTAAACTTAACAATAAACCTAACCCTAACCCTAACCCTCACCCTAACACTTACCCTCACCCTAACACTAACCCTAACACTAACCCTCACACTAACCCTAACCATCACCCTAACCCTAAACCTCACACTCACCCTACCCTTCACCCTAACCCTAACCATCATCCTCACCATAAACCTCACACATACCCTAACACTAATCCTCAATCTAACCCTCACCCTCACCCTAACGCTAACACTAACCCTCACCCTAACCCTAACCTTCACGCTTACCAGTACCCTCACCCTCAGCCTAACCCTCAACTTTACCCTTACTGTCAACCCCAGGCTAGTCAGCACCCTAAACCTAACCCTAACTGTACCCCTGAATCTCACCCTCATCATAACCCTAAGTCTAACCCTAACCCTAACACTAAACCTCACCCTAACAATCACCTTAACCCTAAACCTCATCTTAACCCTCACCCTACCTGTAAACGTAACCATCACCCTAACCCTAAACCACACTTTCAACCTCACGCTCAGCCTAAACCTAAGCCGAAGCCTAAGCCTTACACTAACCCTCACCCTCACCCTAGCCCTCACCCTAAAACTAATCATAATCCTAACCCTCATCCTAACCCTCACCCTAACCCTAACCCAAACCCCCACACTCACCCTCAGCCTAAACCTAACCTAATCCTAACCCTATCCCTAAACCTCACACTCACCCTCACCCTCACCCTAATCCTAACCCTAACCCTAACCGTAACACAAAACCTCAACCTAACCCTCACCCTAACCTTAAACCTGAAACTAAACCTAACCCTCACCCTAGACCTAACCCTCCAACTAACACTAAATCTAACCCTAAACCTCACCCTCACCATAACCCTAATCCTAACCCTAACCCTAAGCCTAAACCTCACCCTCAACTTCACCCTCACAATAACTCTAAACCTAACCCTAACAATAACACAAATCCTAACCCTAAACCTAACCCTAACCCTAACCTAAACCTAATGCTAACACTCACCCTCAAGCTAACCCTAATCCTAACCCTTACCCTCAAACTAACCGTAATCCTCACCCTAACCCTAACCCCAAATCTTAATCTAACACTAGCCCTAACCCTCAACCTCACCCTAGACCTCACCCTCACCACAATCCTAACCCAAAACCTCATTCTTAACCTCACCCTAAACCTAACTTTAACTCTCACCCTAACCCTAACTCTAACCCTAACTCTCAACCTAACCCTAACCCTCACACTCACCCTAAACCTAACCCTGACCCCCACCCTCACGCTCAGTCTAACCCTAAACCTAACCCTAACCCTAACCATATCGCTCACTCACCCTAACCCTTACCCTAAACCTAAACCTAACCCTAAGCCTAACCCTCACACTCAACCTAACCCTCCACCTAACCCTAAATCTAAAACTAACACTAATCCTAACCCCCAAACTGAGCCTCACCCTAAACCTAAATCTAATCCTAAACCTTAAACTTACCCTAACCCTAACACTAAACTTAAACCTAAACAGCACCTTAACCCTAACCCTAAACCTCACCCTAGTCCTCACTCAAACCCTAATCCTAACCATAACCCTCATCATAACCCTCACCCTAACTCTAAACATAACCATCACCGTCACCCTCACCTAACCCCTAACCCGACCCCTAAACCTCAACCTAACCCTAACCCTCACACTCACCGTAACCCTCAAACTAAGCCTAAACTTAACCCGAACCCTAATTCTCACCCTTACCCTTACCCTAACCCTCACTCCAAACCTAACCCTAAAACTCACCCTCACCCTAGACCTCACCCAACCCTAATCCTTACACTAACCCTCTTCCTAAGCCTCCCCCAAAACCTTACCCTAACCCTCACCCTAACCCTAACCCTAACACTCAAACTCACGCTCAGCCTAACCCTAAGCCTATCCCTAACCCTAACCCTAACACACACACTCACCCTCACCCTAACCCTAATCCTAACACTAACCCTCATCCTAACCCTCCCCATAACCTTTACCCTCATCCTAACCCTAACCCACACCCTCACCCTCAGCCTAAACCTAAGCCTAACCCTAACCCTAACCCTAACACTCAAACTCACGCTCAGCCTAACCCTAAGCCTATCCCTAACCCTAACCCTAACACACACACTCACCCTCACCCTAACCCTAATCCTAACACTAACCCTCATCCTAACCCTCCCCATAACCTTTACCCTCATCCTAACCCTAACCCACACCCTCACCCTCAGCCTAAACCTAAGCCTAACCCTAACCCTAACCCTCACACTCACCCTAACCCTAACCCTATACCTCACGCTAACCCTAACTCTAACTCTCAACCTCAGCCTAACCCTAAGCCTATACCTAACCCTAACCCTAACCCTCACACTCACCCTAATCCTAACCCTAATCCTACTCCGAACCCGAACCCTAACCCTCACCCTCAACCTAACCCTCACCATAAGCCTAACCCTAACATTAATCCTAACCCTAACCCTCACCCTCAGCCTAAACCTAACCCTAACTCTAAAGCTAAACCTTACCCTAACACTAACCCTAAATCTAACCCTAAACCTCACCTTCAAAATAACCATAACCCTAACCCTAAGCGTAAACCCCACACTAACCCTAAACCTAACCCTCACCTGCACCCTCACCCTACCTATAACTCTGACCCTAACACTAACAATAACACTAATCCTAATCAGAACCATCACCCGAATCCTAACCCTCACACTCATGCTGGGCATAAGCCTAAGCCTAAGCCTAAGGCTAACCCCAACCCTAACCCTAACCCTAACCCTATCACAAACCCTAACTCTAACCCTAAAACTCACTGTCACCCAAACCCTAATTCTATCCCTAACCCTAAACCTAAACCTCATCCTAACACTAACCGTAACCCGCACCCTCAACCACACCGTAACCATAACCCTAAGCCTAACCCTAACAACAAGCTTAACCATAACCCTAACGCTCACCCTAACCATAACCGTCACCATAACCCATAAACTCACCCTAACACTTACCCTCACCCTCACACTAACCCTAACACTAACACTAATCCTCACACTGACCCTAACCCTAACCCTAATCCTCAACGTCAACCTAACCCTCACCCTCAACCTAAACCTAACACTACCCCTAACCCTAACCCTCCCCCTAACCCTATATCCTAACCTCACCCTAACCCTAACCCTAACCCTAAACCTAACACTAACAGTACCCCTAAACCTAACCCTAAACCTAACCCTAATCCTCAGCCTCAACCTCTTCCTAACCCAAACCCTAACCCTAAACCTCATCCTAACTCTAAGCCTAACCCTAACCCTAAACCTAACCCTCACATTCACCCTAACCCTAATTCTAAACCTAAACCTATCCCTAACCCTAACCCTCACCCTAACTCTCAGCCTAGCCCTCACCCTTAAACTTATCCTAACCCTAAACCTCAACCTAACTCTCAACCTAACCCTAACCCTCACCCAAACCCTCACCCGAACCCGAACCCTCATGTTCGGCCTAAGCCTAAGCCTAAGCCTAAGCCTAAGCCTAACCCTAACCCTCACCCTAACCCTAATCCTCACCTTCACTGTAACGCTAACCCTCAACCTAATCCTCACCCTAAACCTAACCCTAACCCTAAACCTTAATCTAACACTAACCCTAACCCTCAACATCACTGAAGCCCTCACCCTAAACCTAATCCTAACCCTAATCCTCATCCTTAACCTCAACCTAACCCTAACCCTAACCTTAACCCTCACCCTAACACTAAATCTAACCCTAACTCTCAACTTAACCCTAACCCTCACGCTCACTGTAACCCTAACCCTAACCCTCAACCTAGCCCTAACCCTCACACTCACCCTAAACCTAACCCTCACCCCCACCCTCACCCTCAATCTAACCCTAAGTCTAAACCTAACACTAACCATATCGCTCACACTCACCATAACCCTTAACCTAAACCTAATCCTAACCCTAAGCCTAACCCTCACACTCAACCTAACCCTCACCCTAACCCTAAATCTAACACTAACACTAACCCTAACCCTCAAACTCAGCCTCACCCTAACCCTAACTGTAACCCTAAACCTTACACTCACCCTAACCCTAACTCTAAACCTAATCCTAAACCTCACCCTAACCCTAAACCTAAACCTCACCCTCACCCTAGACCTCACCCTCACCCTAATCCTAAATGTAACCCTCATCCTAACCCTGACCCTAACACTAAACCGAACCCTCACCGTCACCCTCACTCAACCCCTAATCCGAACCCTAACCCTGAACCAAACCCTAACCCTCACCTTCACCATAACACTTACCCTAGCGCTCAACCTAACCCTAAACTTAACCTGAACCCTAAATCTCACCCATCACCTAACCCTAACCCTCAAACTCACCCTCAGCCTAACCCTAAGCCTAACCTTAAACCTAACCCTAACACACACACTCACACTCACCCTAACCCTAATCCTAACCCGAACCCTCATCCTCAACCTCCCCATAACCCTAACCCTCAACCTAAGCCTAACCCTCACCCTGACCCTCACACTCACCCTAACACTAACCCTAATCCTAATCCTAACCCTAACCCTAACCCTAACCCTCAACCTAACCCTCAATTTAAGCCTAACCCTAACATTAATACTAAACCTATCCCTCACCCTCAGCCTCACCCTAACCCTAACCCTAACCCTACCCATAAACCCCAGTCTAACCCTAACCCTAAACCTCACCTGCACCCTCACCTTCACCGGAACTCTAACCCTAACACTCACAATAACACTAATCCTAACCAGAACCATCACCCTAACCCTAACCCTCACCCTCATGCTCGGCCTAAGCCTAAGCCTAAGCCTAAGCCTAACCCTATCCCTCACCCTAACCCTAACCCTATCACAAACCCTAACTCTAACCCTAAACCTCACTGTCACCCTAACCCTAATTGTATCCCTAACCCTAAACCTAAACCTCATCCTAACCCTAAATGTAACCCTCACCCTCACCCTAACCATAACCCTAACCCTAACCCTAACAATAACCTTAACCATAACCCTAATCCTCACCCTAAACATAACCCTCAACTTATCCCTAACCCTCACCCTAACACTTACCCTAACCCTAAAAATAACCCTAACCCTAACACTAACACAAACCATCACCCTAACCCTAAACCTCACCCGATCCCTAACCTTAAACCAACCCTAGCCCTCACCCTAACCCTAACACTCATCCTCACCCTAACCCTCACCCTCACGCTCACCCTCAGCCTAACCCTAATTCTAAACCTAACCATAACCCTCAGCCTAACCCTCACCCTAATCCTAACCCTAATCCTAACACTAACCCTAACCCTAATCCTCACCCTCAGCTTCAACCTAACCCTAACTCTAACCCTAAACCTCACCCTCACCCTAAACATAAACCTCACCCTCACTCTAACCCTAAATCTCACCCTCACCCTAGCCCTTGCCCTAAAACTAATCCTAACCCTAAACCTAATCCTAACCCTCCCCCTATCCCTAACCCTAACCCTAAACCTAACCATCACCATCACCCTCAGCCTAAACCTAAGCGTAACCCTAGACCTAACCCTATCAAACACACTGACCCTCACCCTAACCCTAACCTTAATCCTATCCCTAACACTAACACTAACCCTTACCCTCCCCCTAACTCTCAAAGTAACCCTAAACCTAAGCGTCACCCTAACCCTAACTCTAACCCTAAACCTCACCCTCAACCTAACCCTAACCCTAACCCTAACTCAAACCCTAAACCTAAATCTAACCTTCATCCTCACCCTCACCGTAACAGTATCCCTAAACCTAAACCTAACAATAACCCTAACCGTAACCCTAACCCTCACCCTAACCATAACCGTCACCATAACCCATAACCTCACCCTAACACTTACCCTCACCCTAACACTAACCCTAACACTAACACTAACCCTCACACTGACCCTAACCCTAACCCTAACCCTAAACGTCAACCTAACCATCACCCTCAACCTAAACCTAACAATACCCCTAACCCTAACCCTCCCCCTAACCCTATATCCTAACCTCACCCTAACCCTAACCCTAACCCTAAACCTAACACTAACAGTACCCCTAAACCTAACACTAAACCTAACCCTAATCCTCAGCCTCAACCTCATCCTAACCCAAACCCTAACCCTAAACCTCATCCTAACTCTAAGCCTAACCCTAACCCTAATCCTAACCCTCACACTCACCCTAACCCTAATCCTAAACCTAACCCTATCCCTAACCCTAACCCACACCCTAACCCTCAGCCTAGCCCTCATCCTTAAACTTATCCTAACCCTAAACCTCAACCTAACTCTCAACCTAACCTTAACCCGAACCCGAACTCAAACCCGAACCCTCACCCTCATGCTCGGCCTAAGCCTAAGCCTAAGCCTAAGCCTAACCCTAACCCTAACCCTCACCCTAACCCTAATCCTCACCTTCACTGTAACCCTAACCCTCAACCTAATCTTCACCCTAACCCTAACCCTAACCCTAAACCTTAATCTAACATTAACCCTAAACCTAACCCTCACCCTAACCCTCCCCCTAACCATATATCTAAACGTCACCCTAACCCTAACCCTAACCCTAACCCTAACACTAACAGTACCCCTAAAACTAACCCTAAACCTATCCCTAATCCTCAGCCTCAACCTCTACCTAACCCAAACCCTAACCCTAAACCTCATCCTAACTCTAAGCCTAACCCTAACCCTAATCCTAACCCTCACACTCACCCTCACCCTAACCCTAATTCTAAACCTGAACCTATCCCTAACCCTAACCCTCACCCTAACCCTCAGCCTAGCACTCACCCTTAAACTTATCCTAACCCTAAACCTCAACCTAACCCTAACCCGAACCCGAACCCGAACCCTCATGCTCGGCCTAAGCCTAAGCCTAAGCCTAAGCCTAAGCCTAACCCTAACCCTCACCCTAACCCTAATCGTCACCTTCACTGTAACCCTAGCCCTCAACCTAATCCTCACCATAACCCTAACACTAACCCTAAACCTTAATCTAACACTAACCCTAACCCTCAACCTCACTCAAGCCCTCACCCTACCCCTAATCCTCATCCTTACCCTCACCCTAACCCTAACCTTAACCCTCACCCTAACCCTAACTCTAACCCTAACTCTCAACCTAACCCTAACCCTCACGCTCACTGTAACCCTAACTCTAACCCTCAACCTAACCCTAACCCTCACACTCACCCTAAACCTAACCCTCACCCCCACCCTCACCCTCAATCTAACCCTAAGTCTAAACCTAACCCTAACCATATTGCTCACACTCACCCTAACCCTTATCCTAAACCTAATCCTAACCCTAAGCCTAACCCTCACACTCAACCTAAACTTCACCCTAACCCTAAACCTAACACTAACCCTAACCCTAACCCTCAAACTGAGCCTCACCCTAACCCTAACTGTAACCCTAAACCTTACACTCACCCTAACCCTAAACCTAATCCTAAACCTCACCCAAACCCTACCCCTAAACCTCACCCTCACCCTAGCGTTCACCCTCACCCTAATCCTAAACGTAACCCTCAACCTAACCCTGACCCTAACACTAAACCGAACCCTCACCGTCACCCTCACTCAACCCCTAATCCGAACCCTAACCCTCAACCCAACCCTAACCCTCACCTTCACCATAACCCTTACCCTAACGCTCAACCTAACACTAAACTTAACCCGAACCTTAAATCTCACCCATCACCTAACCCTAACCCTCAAACTCACCCTCAGCCTAACCCTAAGCCTAACCCTAAACCTAACCCTAACACACACACTCACCCTCACCCTAACCCTAATCCTAACCCGAACCCTCATCCTCAACCTCCCCATAACCCTAACCCTCAACCTAAGCCTAACCCTCACCCTGATCCTTAGCCTAATCCTAACCCTAACCCTAACCCTCACCCTCACCCTAACCCTAACCCTAATCCTAATCCTAACCCTAACCCTATCCCTAACCCTCAACCTAACCCTCACCTTAAGCCTAACCCTAACATTAATCCTAACCCTATCCCTCACCCTCAGCCTCACCCTAACCCTAACCCTAACCCTAACCGTAAACCCCAGCCTAACCCTAACCCTAACCCTCACCTGCACCCTCACCCTCACCGGAACTCTAACCTAACACTCACAATAACACTAATCCTAACCAGAACCATCACCCTAACCCTAACCCTCACCCTGATGCTCGGCCTAAGCCTAAGCCTAAGCCTAAGCCTAACCCTAACCCTCACCCTAAACCTATCCCTATCACAAACCCTAACTCTAACCTTAAACCTCACTGTCACCCTAACCTTAATTCTATCCCTAACCCTAAACCTAAACCTCATCCTAACCCTAAATGTAACCCTCACCCTCAACCTAACCATAACCCTAAACCTAACCCTAACAATAACCTTAACCATAACCCTAATACTCACCCAAAACATAACCCTCACCCTAACCCTAACCCTCACCGTAACACTTACCCTAACCCTCAAAATAACCCTAACCCTAACACTAACCCTCACATTAACACTAACCATCACCCTAACCCTAAACCTCACGCTAACCCGATCCCTAGCCCTCAACCTAACCGTAATTCTAACCCTCACCCTCAACCTAAACCTAACGCTCATCCTCACTCTAAACCTCACACTAACCTTAACCCTAATCCTCAATCTTACAATCACCCTGACCCTAACCTGACCCCTTACTCTAACCCTAAACCTAAACCTAACCCTCACCCTTATCTTAACCCTCACCCTCACCCTAACCCTCACCTTTACCCTTACCATCATCCTCACCCAAACCCTCACCCTAACCCTAAACCTTATTCTAATCCTCAACCTCACCATAGCCCTCACCCTAACCCTAATACTAAACCTAACCCTCATCCTAAATTTAAACCTCACCCTAACCCTAACCATCACCCTAACCCTAATCCTCACCTCTACCCTCACCCTAAGCCTAACCTTAAACCTAAGTCAAACCCTAACCCTAACCCTCACACTCACTGTAAACCTAATCCTCACCCTAAAGCTAACCCTAACCCTAAACCTTAAGCTAACACTAACCCTAACCCTCACCCTCACCTAGCACTCACCATAATGCTAATCCTAACCCTAATCATCATCTTTACCCTCACCCTAACCCTAAATTCAACCCTCACCCTAACCCTAATACTAACCCTAACCCTCAACCTAACCCTAACCCTCAAACTCATCCTCACCCTCATCCTAACCCTAATCCTAACGCTAAGCCTAACCCTCACGAACAACTTAACACTCACTCTAACCCTAACTCTAACATTAATCCTAACACTAAACCTCACCCTAACCCTAACCCTCAACCTCAGCCTCACTCTAACCCTAACTCTAACCCTAAACCTCAACCTCACCCTAACCCTAACCCTAAACCTAACAGTAAACCTCACCCTAACCCTAACGCTAAACATCACCTGCCACTAGCCCTCACCCTAACCATAATCCTAACCCTAACCCTCATCCTAACCCTCACCCTAACACTAACCCTAACACTAAACCTCACCCTAACCCTAATCCTAACCCTAACTCTCAAAATGACACTAACACTCACCCTCACCGAAACCCTTACCCTAACCCTAACCCTAACCCTAAACTTTACCCGAACCCTAACTCTCACACTAACCCTAACCCTAACCCTCACCCTAACCCTAATCCCCACCCTTGCCATAACCCTCACACTCAGCGTAACCATCGTTTACCCTTACCTTCACCCCCACCATATCCCTCACCCTAACCCTCAACCTAAAACTCACCCTAACTCTAACTCTACCCCTAAACCTCACCCTCCATCTAACCCTAACTCTAACACTAACCCTAAGACTAAACCTCACCCTAACCCTAACCCTAACCCTCAAACTGACCCTGACCCTGACCCTCACCCTCACCCTCAGCCTAAACCTCAGGCTAACCCTAACCTTAACCTAACCCTAACCTCACACTCACCCTAACCCAAGCCTGAATTCTAATCCTAACCCTAATCCTAACCCTCACCCTCACCCTCAGCCTCAGCCTAACCCTAATTCTAACCCTAAACCTCACCCTCACCTAACCCTAAGTCTAACCCTAACCATAAACCTAACCCTAACTGTAATCCTAACCCTCCCCCTAACTCTCACCCTAACCCTAAACCTAACACTAACCTTAACCCTAAACCTCAACCTAACATTCACCCTAACCCTAGCTCTAACCCTAATCCTCACACTTACCCTAACCCTCACTCTAACCCTAAACCAAACCCTAAACCTCACCCTAACCCTAACCCTAACCCTCACACTCACCTTAACCGAAACATTAAACCTAACCCTAACAATAACCCTAATCCTTATCCTAAACCTCACCTTGACCATAACCCTCACAATAACCCAAACCCTCAACCTAACACCAACCCTCACCCTAAAACTAACTTTAACCCTAACATTAACCCTCACACTAACCCTAATCCTAACCCTAACCCTAAACCTCACGCAAACCCTAACAATAACCCTATCCCTGATCCTCACCCTTTCCCTCCCCTAACACTATATCTAACCCTAAACTAACCATAATCCTAACCCAACCCTAAACCCCACCCTAACCCTATCCCTAACCCTCACCCCCACCTTCACCCTCACAGTAATTCTAATCCTAACCCTAACAATAACACTACCCCTAACCCTAACCATCACCCTAACCTTAATCCTCACTCCCACCCTCACCCTTAGCCTAACTGTAAGCCTAAGCCTAATCCTCACCCTAAATCTCAGACTCAGCCTCACCCTAACCCTAACCCTCACCCTTACCTTAAGCCTCACCCTCATCTTAACAGTCACCCTCAGCGTAAACCTCACCTTTACCCTTACCATCATCATCACCCTAACCTCCCCCGAACCCTAAACCTCATCCTAAACCTCACCCTAACAGTAAACCTAACCATCACGCTAAACCTAACCCTCACCCTCAAACTCACCCTCAGCCTAACCCGAAGCCTAAGCCTAAGCCTTACCCTAACCATCACCCTCACCCGAGCCCTCACCCTTACCCTAATCCTAACCATCACCATAACCCTAATCCTCACCTCCACCCTCACCCTCAGCCTAACCCTAAGCCTAAGCCTAGCCCTAACCCTAATCCTCACCCCCACCCTCACCCTTAGCCTAACCATAAGCCGAAGCCTAATCCTCACCCTAAACCTCACACTCAGTCTCACCCTAACCCTAATCCTAAACCTAACCATATCCCTAAACCTCAACCTAACCCTCACCCTCACACTTACCCTAACACTAACCCTAACCCTAAACCTCACCCTATCCCTCCCCCTAACCCTAACCATAAGCATAACCATAACCATAACCCTCACCTTCAGCCTCATGCTCACCGCAAACTTAACCCTAAGCATAACACTAATAATAAACCTAACCCTAACCCTAACCCAAACCCTAACTCTAATCCTCAACCCCAGCCTGACCCTCATCCTAAGCCTAAGCCTAATAATAACTCTAATCCTAAACCTAACGCTAAAACTAAACCTAATACTCAGCCTCACCCTCACACTAACCCAAACCCTAACCCTAACCCTCACCCTAACTCTAAGGTTAACTCTAACCCTAAACCTCACACTCACACTCACCCTAACCCTAATCCTAAACCTAACACTTTCCCTAACCCTAGCCCATACCCTAACCCTAATCCTATCCCTCACCCTTACCCTAATCCGAACCCTAAACTTCAATCTAACCTTCACACTAACCTGAACCATAACCCAAACCCTAACCCTCACCCTCATGCTCGGCCTAAGCCCAAGCCTAAGCTTAAGCCTATACCTAAACCTAACCCTCACCCTAACCCTAACACTAACACTAACCCTAACTCTAACCCTAAATCTCACCCTCACCCTAACCTTAACTCTAACCCTAACAGTAAAACTAAACCTCATCCTAACCCTAAACCTAACCCTAACCCTAAAACTAACACTAACCATAACCATAACCCTAACCCTAACTATAACCCTAACCCTAACCCTCACACTCACCCAAACCATAAATCTCACCCTAACCCTAACCCTCACCCTAACATAAACCCTAACGCTAACACTAATGCTCACAATAACCCTAAGCATCACCCTAACCGTAAACCTCACCCTAACACTAACCCTAACCCTCATCCTCACCCTAAACCTCACACTAACCCTAACACTAATCCTCAATCTAACCCTCACCCTCACCCTAACCCTAACACTAACCCTCACCCTAACCTTAACCCTCACCCTTACTGTAACCCTCACCCTCAGCCTAACCCTCAAATTTACCCTTACCTTCAACCCCACCCTAACCCTCACCCTAACCCTTACTCTACCCCTAAACCTCACCCTCACCTTAACACTAACTCTAACCCTAACCCTAACACTAAACTTCACCCTAACCCTAACCCTAACTCTCACCCTCACACTCACCGTAAACGTAACCCTAACCCTAACCCTAACAATAACCCTAACCCTAACACTCACCCTAACCATAACCCTCACCCTAAATCTAACCTTCACCCTAACACTTACCCTCACCCTAACACTAACCGTAACCCGAATACTAACCCACAACCTAGCCCTCACCCTAACGCTAATTCTAACCCTCACCCTCAACCTCACCATAATTCTAACCCTAACCCTTACAATAAAACTTCCCCTAACCTTAATCCTAACCCTAACCATAACCATAACCCTCACCCTCAGCCTCAACCTCAGCCTAACCATAAGCATAAGCCTAACCCTAACTCTAACCCTAACCCTAACCATAATCCTAACCCTAACCCTAAATCTAACCATAACCATAACCCTAAACCTAACCCTAATACTCAGCCTCACCCTCATCCTAACCCAAACCCTTACCCTAACCCTCACCCTAATCCTAAGCCTAACCTTAACCTAACCCTCACACTCACCCTCACCCTAACCCTAATCCTAAACCTAACATTTTCCCTAACCCTAACCCTCACCCTAACAATCAACCTAACATTCACCCTCACCCTCAACCTAACCCTCACCCTAACCATAACCCTCACCCTAACCCTAACCCTCACCCTACCACTTACCGGAAACCTAACACTAACCCTAACGCTAACACTAACCGTCACACTAAACCTAACCCTCACCCTAGCCCTCACCCTAACCCTAATTCTAACCCTCACCCTCACCCTAAACCTGACCCTCATCCTCACCCTAAACCTCACACTAACCCTAACATTAATCCTCATTCTAACCCTCATCCTATCCCTAACCCTAACACTTACACTAACCCTAAACCTAACCCTAATCCTCACCCTTATCTTAACCCTCAACCTCAGCATAAACCTCACCTTTATGCTTACCATCATCCTCACCCTAACCTCACCTTAACCCTAAACCTCATCCTAACCCTCACCCTTACCGTAAACTTAACCATCACCCTAACCGTAACGCTCACCCTCAAACTCACACTTAGCCTAACCCTAAGCCTAAGCCTAAGCCTTACCCTAACCCTCACCCTCACCCGAGCCCTCACCCTTACCCTAATCCTAACCATCACCCTAACCCTAACCCTAAGCCCATCCTCACCCTCAGCCTAACCCTAAGCCTAAGCCTAAGCCTAAACCTAACCCTCACACTCACCCTCACCTTCACCCTAATCCTAACACTAACCATAACCCTAACCCTAAACCTCAAACTAACCCTCACCCTAACCTTAACACTAACATTAACCCTAACCCTAACCCTCGACCTAACACTCCCCCTAACCCTAAATCTAAACCTAAACCTCACCCTCACACTAACCCTAATCCTAACCCTAAACCTAAACCTCACCCGAACACTCTCCCTAACCCTCACCCTCATTCTCACCCTCACCCTCACTGTTACTTTGACCTTAACCCTAACAATAACACTAATCCTAACCCTAAACCTAACTCTAACCCTAACCTTAATCCTAACACTCACCCTCACCCTAAGCCTAATACTAACCCTAAACCTCACCCTATCCCTAACCCTCACATCACCGTAACCCTAAATCTCATCCTAACCCTCACACTAACCCTAACCCTAACCGTAAACCTCACCCTCACCCTAACCCTAAACCTCACCCGCCCCTAGTCTTCACCCTAACCCTAATCCTAACCCTAACCCTCATCCTAACCCTCACCCTAACACTAACCCTAACCCAAACCCTCAAGCTAACCCTAATCCTAACCCTAACTCTGAAACTGACACTAACCCTCACCCTCACCGTAACCCTTACACTAACCCTAACCCTAACCCTAAAATTGACCCGAACCCTAACTCTCACACTAACCCTAACCCTCACCCTCACCCTAAACCTAACCCTCACCCTTGCAATGACCTTGACACTCAGCCTAACCCTCACGTTTTCCCTTACCTTCATCAACATTCCTAACCCTCACCCTAACCCTAACACTCAACCTAACCCTCACCCTAACCCTAACTCTACCCCAAAACGTCACCCTCACCCTAACCCTAACTCTAACACTAACCCTAACACTAAACCTCACCCAAACCCTAACCCTAACCCTCAAACTAATCCTAACCCTCACCCTCACCCTCACCCTCAGCCTAAACCTGAGGCTAACCCTAACCCTAACCCTAACCCTCAAACTCACCCTAAACCTAACCCTAATCCTAATCCTAACCCTAATCCTAACCCTCACCCTCACCCTCAGCCTCACCCTAACCCTAACTCTAACCCTAAACCTCACCCTCACCTAACCCTGAGGCTAACCCTAACCATAAACCTAACCCTAACTGTAATCCTAACACCTCCCCCTAACTCTCAACCTAACCCTAACACTAACGCTAACCCTAACCCTAAACCTCAACCTAAATTTCACCCTAACCCTAACTCTAACCCTAAACCTGACATTCACGCTAACCCTGACTCTAACAATAACCCAAACCCTAAACCTCGCCCTAAACCTAACCCTAACTCTCACCTTCACCCTCACTGTAACTGAAACACTAAACATAACCCTAACAATAACCCTAATCCTTATCCTAAACCTCACCCTAACCATAACCCTGACAATAATCCAGACCCTCACCCTGACACCAACCCTCACCCTAAAACTAACCCTAACCTTAACACTAAGCTTCACACTAACCCTAATCTTAACCCTAACCCTAAACCTCAACCTGACCCTCACCCTCACCATTACCCTAACAATAATCCTATCCCTGACCCTCCCCCTAACCCTATATCTAACCCTAAACCTCAGCCTCACTCTAACCATAGCCCTAAACCTAACCCTAATCCTCAGCCTCACCCTCACACTAACCCAAACCCTAACCCTAACCCTCACCCTAATTCTAAGCCTAACCCTAACCATAAACCTCACACTCACCCTCACCCTAACCCTAATCCTAAACCTAACCCTAGCCCTAACCCTAGCCCTCACGCTAACCCTAAACCTAGCCCTCACCCTTACCCTAATCCTAACCCTAAACCTCAATCTAACCTTCACCCTAACCCGAACCCTAACCTGAACCCTAACCCTCACCCTCACCCACACCCTCACCCTCACAGCAAACTTAACCCTAAACATATCACTAACAATTACCCAAACACTAACCCTAACCCTAACCCTAATCCTCACACGCACCCTCACACTCAGCCTAACCCTAAGCCTAACCCTAACACTAACCCTCACTTTAACCCTAACCCTAACCCTAACCTAAAAACCTAACCCTAACCCTAACACTAAACCTAACCCTAATCCTCACCCCCACCCTCACCCTAACCCAAACCCTAACCCTAACCCTCCCGCTAACAATAACTCTAATTCTAAACCTCACCCTCACCCTAACCCTTACCATAAACCTATCCCTAAACCGCACCCTAACCCTAACCCTCACCCTCAAACTCATCCTCACCGTATCTCTAACCGTAACCCTAAGAATAACACTAACCCTAACCCTAACCATAACCCTCACCTTCAGCCTCATGCTCACCTCATGCTCACTTAACCCTAAGCATAACACTAACAATAAGCCTAAACCTAGGCCTAACCCTAAACCTAACTCTAATCCTCAAACCCACCCTCACCCTCATCCTAAACCTAAGCCTTAGCCTAACTTTAACCCTAACTCTCACCATAACCCTAACCCTAACCCTAACCCTAACACCAACCCTAACAATAAAACTAACCCTAAAAATAAGCCTAATCCTCAGCCTCACCCTCACACTAACCCAAACTCTAACCCTAACCCTCACCCTAATTCTAAGCCTAACCCTAACCCGAAACCTCACACTCACCCTCACCCTAAACCTAATCCTAAACCTAACCCTATCCCTAACCCTAGCCCTCACCCTAACCCTAAACCTAGCCCTCACCCTTACCCTAATCCTAACCCTAAACCTCAATCTAACCTTCATCATAACCCGAACCCTAACCCGAAACCAACCCCTCACCCTCATGCTCGGCATAAGCCTAAGCCTAAGCCTAAGCCTAACCCTAACCCTCACACTAACTGTAACACTGACACTAACCCTAACTATAACCCTAAATCTCACCCTCAACCAAACCTTAACTCTAACACAAACCCTAAAACTAAACTTCATTCTAACCCTAACACTAAACATAACCATAACCATAACCCTAACTCTAACCATAACCATAACAATAACCCTAACCCTCACACTCACCCTAACCATAACCCTCACCCTAACCCTAACCCTCAACCTATCCCTTAAACTCATGCTAACCCAACCCTCACACTAAGCCTAAACCTCAACCTAACCCTAACTCTCTCCCTCATCATCACCCTAAACTTCACCCTCACCCTAACCCTCACCCTCACCTTCATCCTCACCCTAACCTAAAACCTAACCCTAACCCTCACCCTAACCCTAATCCTCACACTAACCCTAACCCTTACCCTTATCCACACACTAACCCTCACCCTAACCCTAACCCTAAATCTAAGTCTCACCCTCACCCTAACCTTCACCTTCACCCTAACCCTCACCCAAACCTAAACCCTCACACTCACCCTAAACCTCACCCTCACCCTAAAGCTAACACTAAACCTAAACCTCACCCTAACACTCACACTAAACCTAACCCTCACTCTCACCATAACCCCAACACTAAACCTTACCCTAACCCTTACCCTAACACTTACCCTCACCATAACCCTAACCCTAATCCTCACAATAACCCTAACACTAACCCACACACTAAAACTCACCCTAAACCTCACCCTCACACTAAACGTAACCCTCACCCACACCCTCACCTTCAGCCTAACCCTAACCCTAATCCTAATCCTAACCCTGAACCTCACCCTCACCCTGAACTTAACCCTAATCCTCAACCTCACCCTCACCCTAAACCTAACCGTAAACCTATCACTAACCCTCACCCTAAACCTAACCCTGAACCTAACCGTCAATCTAACACATACCCTCACCCTCACCCAAACCCTCAACCTAACCCATTCCCTAAACCTCACCCTCACCCTAAACCTCACACTAAACCTTACACTGACCCTCACCCTAACCCTAACGCTAATCCTAACCCTAAACCTCACCATCACCCTAAACCTAACCCTAAATTTATCCCTAACCCTAACCCTAAACCTAACCCTAACATTAAACCTAACACTCACTCACACCATCAATCTAACCATAACCCTAACCGTATCCCTAAAACTAACCCTCACCCTAACACGCACCCTAAAACATACCCTCACCCTAATCCTAATGCTAACCCTAACCCTAACACTAACACTAACCCTAACCCTAAGCCTAACCCTATCCCTAAACCTAATCCTCAGCCTCACCCTCACACTAACCCAAATCCTAACCCTAACCCTCACCCTAACTCTAAGCCTAACCCTAACCCTAAATCTCACACTCACACTCACCCTAACCCTAATACTAAACCTAACGCTATCCCTAACCCTAGCCCTCACCCTAACCTTAACCCTAGCCCTCACCCTTACCCTAATCCTAACCCCAAACCTCAATCTAAACTTTGCCCTAACCTGAACCCTAACCCGAACCCTAACCCTCACCCTCATGCTCGGCCTAAGCCTAAGCCTAAGCCTAAGCCTAACCCTCACCCTAACCCTAACAGTAACACTAACCCTAACTCTAACCCTAAATCTCACTCTCACCCTAACTTTAACTCTAAACCTAACCCGAAAACAACAATTCATCCTAACCCTAACGCTAACCCTAACCATAAACATAACCCTAACCTAACCCTAAACCTAACATTAACCCTAACCCTAACCCTCACACTCACCCTAACTATAAACCTCACCCTAACCTAACCCTCAGCCTTACACTTACCCTCATCCTAACATAAACCCTAATGCTAAAACTAATGCTCACACTAACCCTAAGCATCACCCTAACCGTAAACCTCACCCTAAAACTAACCCTAACCCTCATCCTCACCCTAAACCTCACACTAACCTTAACACTAATCCTCAAACTAAACCTCACCCTCACCCTAATCCTAACACTAACCCTCACCCTAACCCTAACCCTCACCATTACTGTAACCCTCACCCTCAGCCTAGCCCTCAACTTTACCCTTACCTTCAACCCCACCCTAACCCACACCCTAACCCTAACCCTCACCCTAACCCTCACCCTAATCTTAACTCTACCCCTAAACCTCACCCTCACCTTAACCCTAACTCTAACCTTAACCCTAACACTAAACTTCACCCTAACCCTAACCCTAACTCTCACCCTCACATTCACTGTAACTGTAACCCTAAACCTAACCCTAACAATAACCCTAACCCAAACCCTCACCCTAACCATAACCCTCAGCCTAATCCTAACCCTCAACCTAACACTTACCCTCACCCTAACCCTAATCCTCACACTAACCCTAACCCTAACCCTCACACGAACCCTCACCCAAACACTAACGCTAACCCTCTCACCCTCACCTTAACCCTTACCCTATCCCTTAACATCATGCTCACCCAAAACTCACACTAAGCCTAAACCTCAACCTAACCCTAACCCTAACCCTCACCATAACCCTCAACTTCACCCTCACCCTAAACCTCACCCTCACCCTCACCCTGAACCTAACCCTAAACCAAAACCTAACCTTACCCCTCACACAACCTTAAACTTAACCCTCACCCTCACCATAACTCTAACCCTCATCCTAACCCTAATCCGTACACTAACCCTAAACCTAACCCTAACCATTATCCTCACACTAACCCTCACCCTAAACCTAACCCTAACTCTAAGTCCCACCCTCCCCCTAACCTTCATCTTCACCCTAACCCTCAGCCAAACCCTAACCCTCACACTCACCCTAACCCTCACCCTCACCCTAAAGCTAACACTAAACCTAACCCTCAACCTAACACTCACACTAAACCTAACCCACACTCTCACCCCAACCCTCACACTAAACCTTACCTTAACCCTAACCCTAACCCTTACCCTCACCCTACCCCTAACACTAACCCTAATCCTCACACTAACCCTAACACTAACCCACACACTAAAACTCACCCTAATCCTCACCCTCAACCAAACCCTAACCCTCACCCACACCCTCACCTTCAGCCTAAGCCTAACCCTAACCTTAACCCTAATCCTAACCCTGAACCTCACCCTCACCCTGAACCTAACCCTAACCCTAAACCTCACCCTCACCCTCACCCTAACCCTAACCGTAAACCTAACACTAACCCTCACCCTAAACCGAACCCTAAACCTAACCCTCAATCTAACACATACACTCACTCTCACCTTAACCCTCACCTTAACACTCACCCTAAACCTCACCTCACCCTAAACTTCACCCTAAACCTTACCCTCACCCTAACCCTAACCCTAACCCTAACCCTCACCGTCACCCTAACCCTAACCGTATCCCTAACCCTAACCCTAACCTAAAAAGTAACCTTCACTCTCACTGTCACTCTAACCATAACCCTAACCGTATCCCTAACCTTCACCCTAAAGCTAACCCTCACCCTAACCCTCACCCTAAAGCATACCCTCACCTAATCCTAACCCTAACCCTCAACCTAACCCTAATCCTCTCCCTAAACCTCATCCTCACCCTAAAACTCATCCTAACCGTTACACTCACCCTAAATCTAACCCTAAACGTACCCCTCACCCGATCCCTCACCCTAACCCTAATCCGCAACCTAACGCTAACCCTAACACTAACCCTCACCCTCACCATAGCCCTCATCTTAACCCTAATCCTAACCCTAAACTCACCCTAACCCTAACCCTCACCCTCAAACTAACCCTCACCCTCATCTTAACCCTCACTCTCACCCTAACCCTCATCCTAAACATAACCCTAACCCTAACCCGAAACCTCACCCTAACCCCCATCATAACCCTAAACCTAACCCTAACCCTGACCCTAACCATTACCCTCAACTTCACCCTACCCCTCACACTAACCCTAACCCTACCCCTAACCCTAATCCTAACCCTCATCCTCACATTAACCCTAAAACAAACCCTAAACCTTACCCTCACACTAAACCTTACCCTAACATTAACCCTAACATTAAGTCTCACCCTCACCCTAACCCTCACCCTAACCCTTACCCTCATGCTCACCCAACCCTCACACTAACCCTAAACCTGAACCTAACCTTTAACCTAACCCTCAACCTCACTCTAACCCTAACCCTAATCCTAACCCTAAACCTCATCTTCACCCTCTCCCTTACCCTAAACCTAACCCACACCATAAACCTCACCCTCACCCGAACCCTCACACTTACCCTCACCCTAACACTCACCCTAACCCTAACCCTAACCCTAATGCTAACCCTAAAGCTCAACCATACCCTAACTCTCACCCTAACCCTTACCCTCACCCTAAACCTAACCGTAAACCTAAACCTAACCCTAACACTCACCCTCACCCTCATCGTAACCCTAACCCTAACCCTATCCCTAACCCTCACCCTAATTTTAATCCTCACCCTAACCCTCACCCTAACACATACCCTCACCCTAACCCTAACCCTAAACCTCACCCTAACCATCACCTCTCAACCTAAACCTCATCCTACAACTTACCCTCACACTAAACATAACCATAACCTTAACCCTAATCCTCAAACTAACACTAACCCTAACCCTAACCCGAACCCGAACCCTAACTCTCACCCGCAACATAACCCGAACCCTTACCTTCACCCTAATGTTCACCTTAACCCTAAACCTCACCTCACCCTAACCCTCCCCGTCACCCTAACCCTCACCCAAACCCTAACGTCACACTCACCCTAACCCTCACCAACCTCCTAACCCTCACCCTTTCCCTAAATATCACCCTTACACTAACCCTCACTTAACCCTAACCCTAACGCTGACCCTAAGCCTCAACCACACCATCACCCTCACCCTATGCCTAACCCCAAACCTAATCCTAATCCTAAACCTAACCCTCTCACTCACCCTCACGCTAACCCTAATGCTAACCCTAACCCTAACCCTCACCCTAACCCTCACCCTCAACATAACCCTAACCCTAAACCTCACCCTCAACATAACCCTAACCCTAACCGTCACCCTAATGCTAACCCTAACCCTCACCCTCACCCTAAAGCTAACCCTAACCCTCGTCCTCACCCTAAACCTCACCATCACCCTAACCCTCACCCAAACCCTAACCCTCACAATCACCCTAACCCTCACCCTCACCTTAACCCCCACCCTTTCCCTAAATATCACCCTAACACTAACCCTCACCCTAACCCTAATCCTGACCTGAAGCCTCACCCTAACCATCACCCTAACCCTAACTCTAACCGTAAACCTAACCCTAATCCTAAACTTAACTCTCTCCTTCACCCTCATGCTTACCCTAATGCTATCCCTAACCCTAACCCTTACCCTAACCCTAAACCTAACCATAACCCTAACAATAACCCTAATACTAACATTAAACATATCCCTAACCCTCACCCTCACCCTAACACTCACCCTCACCCTCAACCTAAACCTAACACTAAACCTAACCCTCACCCTAACACACTAAACCTAACACACACTCTCACCCTAACGCTCACACTAAACCTTACCTTAACCCTAACCCTAACTCTTACCCTCACCCTAACCCTAACCCTAACCCTAATCCTCACACTAATCCTAACCCTAACCATAACCCTAATACTAACCCTCACCCCAACCCTCACCCTCACCCAAACCCTCACTGTCACCCTAACCCTAACCCACACACTAACCCTCACACTCACCCTAACTGTCACCCTCACCATAAGTATCACTCTAAACCTAACCCTCACCCTAACCCTCACCCTAAGCCTCACCCTCACCATGACCCTCACCCTAAGCCTAACCGTAAACCTAACCATAATTCTAAATCTAAACCTCTCCCTCACCCTCATGCTAACCCTGATGCTAACCTTAACCCTAAACCTCACCATAACCCTTACTCTCACCCTAACCCAAACCCTAATACTCACACTAACACTAACCCTCACCCCAAACCTAACCCTAACCCTCACCCTCACTCTAACCCTAACCCTCAGTCTTACCCTCACCCTCAGCCTAACCCTGACCCTAACACTAATCCCAGCAGTGAACCTCACCGTCACCCTTCACCTAACCCTAAAACTAACCCTCACCATCATCGTCACCCCAACCATAACCCTAAGCCTATCCCTAACCCTCATCCTAACCCTAACCCTAACCCTCACTCTAACACATAACCTCACCCTAATCCTAACGCTATCCCTCACCCTAATCCTAACGCTCTCCCTAAACCTCAGCCTCACCCTAAACCTCACCCGAAACTTTACCCTCACCATAACCCTAACCCTAAACCTATCCCTCACCCGAGCCCTCAACATAACCCTAATCCTCACCCTCACCCTAGCCATCATCATATCCCTAAACCTATCCCTAACCCTATCCCTAACCCTCACCCTAACCTTCACCCTCACCCTAACCCTAAACCTCATCCTAACCATAAACCTAACCCTAAACCCATCCCTCATCCTAACCCCCACCATAAACCTAAACCTAACCCTAACCCTGACCCTAACACTAACAATAACCTAACCCTCAGCCTCACACTAACCCTTACAGTCACAGTCACCCTACCCCTCACACTAAACCTAACCAACACCCTAACCCTAACCCTAATCCTCACACTAACCCTAAACCTAACACTAACCCTCACATGAACCCTCACCCTAACCCTAACCCTAAACCAAACTCTCACCCTCACCTTATCCCTCACCCTATTCCTTAACCTCACACTCACCCAACCCTCATACTAAGCCTAAACCTCAACCTAACACTAAACCTAACCCTCACCCTCACCCTCAACTTCACCCTCACCCTAACCCTCACTCTCACACTCAACCTCAACCTAACCCAAAACCGAACCCTGACCCTAACACTAACAATAACCTAACCCTCAGCCTCACACTAACCCTTACCCTCACAGTCACCCTACCACTCACACTAAAACTAACCATCACCCTAACCCTAACCCTAATCCTCACACTAACCCTAAACCTAACACTAACCCTCACATGAACCCTCACCCTAACCCTAACCCTAAACCAAACTCTCACCCTCACCTTAACCCTCACCCTATCCCTTGACCTCACACTCACCCAACCCTCATACTAAGCCTAAACCTCAACCTAACACTAAACCTAACCCTCACCCTCAGCCTCAACTTCACCCTCACCCTAACCCTCACTCTCACACTCAACCTCAACCTAACCCAAAACCGAACCCTGACCCTAACACTAACAATAACCTAACCCTCAGCCTCACACTAACCCTTACCCTCACAGTCACCCTACCACTCACACTAAACCTAACCATCACCCTAACCCTAACCCTAATCCTCACACTAACCCTAAACCTAACACTAACCCTCACATGAACCCTCACCCTAACCCTAACCCTAAACCAAACTCTCACCCTCACCTTAACCCTCACCCTATCCCTTAACCTCACACTCACCCAACCCTCATACTAAGCCTAAACCTCAACCTAACACTAAACCTAACCCTCACCCTCACCCTCAACTTCACCCTCACCCTAACCCTCACTCTCACCCTCAACCTCAACCTAACCCAAAACCGAACCCTAACCCTCACCCTAACCTTAACCCTCACACAACCTTAAACCTAACCCTCACCCTCACCCTCACCCTAACCCTAACAATAACCCTATCCCTAACCCAAATCCTCACCCTCACCCTCACCCTAAACTTGACCCTAACCCTAACCCTAACAATAACTCTAAACCTAACCCTAACCCTCACCTTAAACCTAAAACTAACCCCACCCCTCAGCCTAATCCTCATCCTAAACCTAAACCTAAACCTAAACCTCACCCTATCCCTAAACATCACCCTAACCCTAAACCTTAATCTAACACTAACCCTAAAACTCACCCTCTACCTAGCCCTCAACCTATCCCTAGTCCTCATCCTTACCCTCACCCTAACTCTAACCTTAACCCTTACCCTAACCCTAATCCTAAGCGTAACCCTCACCCTAACCCTAACATTCAAGCTCACCATAAACCTAACCCCAACCCTAACCCTAACCCTAAACTTAACCAAACCAAAACTCTCAATGTAAACTTAACTCTAACCCGCACTCTCAACCTTATCCTCAGCCTAACCCTAAGCCTAACCCTAACCCTAAACCTCACACTCACCCTAACCCTTTTGCTAACCCTAATCCTAACCTTAAGCTTAACCCTCACCATCAACCTAACCCTCAGCCTAACCCTTACTCTAACACTAACCCTAACACTAACCCTCAATCTCAGCCTCACCCTAACACTAACTCTAACCGTAAACCTCACCCTCACCCTAACCCTAAACCTAACCCTAAACCTCACCCTAATGCTACCTCTAAAGCTCAACCTCAAACTAGCCCTCACCCTAACCCTAATCCTAACACTAACCCTCAACCTAACCCTAACCCTCACCCTCACCATAACCCTTACCCTAATCCTCAACCTAACCCTAAACTTAAACCCAACCCTAACTATCAACCCACCCTAACACCAGCCCACACCCTAACCCTAACCCTCACCCTTACCGTAACCCTCACCCTAACCCAAACCCTAAGCTTACCGACACCCTCACCCTAACACTAACCCTAACCCTAACCCTAAACCTCACCCTAACGCTAACCCTAAACCTCAACCTCAAACTCGCACTCACCCTAACCCTAACCCTCATCCTAACCCTCACCCTAACACTAACCCTAAACTTCACCCTCATCCTAACCCTAATACAACATTAACCCTCAACCTAACCCTAACCCTCAACCTCACCTTAACCCTTACCCTAACCCTCAACGTAACACTAAACTTAACCCTAATCCTAACCCTCGCCCTAATCCTAAAACTCACCCTTACCGTAACCCTCACCCTCAGGCTAACCCTCAACTTTAACCTTACCGACACCTTCACCCTAACCTTACCGACACCCTCACCCTAACACTAACCCTAACCCTAACCCTAAACCTCACCCTAACGCTAACCCTAAACCTCAACCTCAAACTCGCCCTCACCCTAACCCTAACCCTCATCCTAACCCTCACCCTAACACTAACCCTAAACTTCACCCTCATCCTAACCCTAATACAACATTAACCCTCAACCTAACCCTAACCCTCACCGTCACCTTAAACCTTACCCTAACCCTCAACGTAACACTAAACTTAACCCTAATCCTAACCCTCGCCCTAACCCTAAAACTCACCCTTACCGTAACCCTCACCCTCAGGCTAACCCTCAACTTTAACCTTACCGACACCCTCACACTAACCCTAACCCTAACCCTAATCCTAAACCTCACCCTAAACCTAACCCTCACCCTCACTCTCAACTTCACCATAAATCTAACCCTAACCCTAACAATAACACTTACCCTAACCCTAACCATAACGCTCACCCTCAGCCTCAACCACACCCTAAATGTAAGCATAAGCCTAACCCTAATATTAACCCTCACCAAAATCCTAACC
The DNA here is from genome assembly GCF_024711535.1 of Dipodomys merriami. Classification (NCBI taxonomy): domain Eukaryota; kingdom Metazoa; phylum Chordata; class Mammalia; order Rodentia; family Heteromyidae; genus Dipodomys; species Dipodomys merriami. The sequence goes on along the minus strand of NW_027202370.1, from coordinate 51,023 downwards.
CTAACCCTAACCCTAACCCTAACCCTCACTCTAACCATAAACCTCAACCTAACCCTAACCCTCACCCAACCACTTACGGTCAACCTAACCCTAACTCTAACGCTAACACTAACCGTCACACTAAACCTAACCCTCATCCTAGCACTCACCCTAACCCTAATTCTAACCCTCACCATCACCCTAAACCTGACCCTCATCCTCACCCTAAACCTGTCAATAACCCTAACACTAATCATCAATCTAACCCTCATCCTATCCTTAACCCTAACCCTTACACTAACCCTAAACCTAACCCTAACACTCACCCTTATCTTAACCCTCACCCTCAGCGTAAACCTCACCTTTACGCTTACCATCATCCTCACCCTAACCTCACCCTAACCCTAAACCTCATCCTAACACTCACCCTAACCGTAAACCTAACCATCACCCTAAGCCTAAACCTCACCCTCAACCTCACCCTCAGCCTAAACCTAAGCCTAAGCCTAAGCCTTACCCTAACCCTTACCCTGACCCGAGCCCTCACCCTTACCCTAATCCTAACCATCACCCTATCCCTAATCCTCACCCCCACATTCACACTCAGCCTAACCCTAAGCCAAAGCCTAAACCTTACCCTAAACCTCACACTCACCCTCACCCTCACCCTAATCCTAACACTAACCATAACCCTAACTCTAAACCTCAAACTAACCCTCGCATTAACCTTAACCCTAACTCTAACCCTAACCCTCGACCTAACACTCCCCCTACCCCTAAATCTAACCCTAAACCTCACACTCACCCTAACCCTAATCCTAACCCTAACCCTAAACCTCACCCTAACCCTCACGCTAAACATCACCCTCACCCTCACCCTCACTCTCTCTGTTACTCTAAAAATAACCTTAACAATAACACTAATCCTAACCCTAAACCTAACCCTAACCTTAATCCTACCACTCATCCTCACCCTAACCCTAATAATAACCCTAAACCTTACCCTAATACTAACCCTCACATCACCGTAACCCTAACTGTCATCCTAACCCTCAACCTCACCCTAACCCTAAACCTAATCCTCATCCTAACACTAACCTTCACCCTCATCCTCAACCTAGCCCTCGCCCTAACCCTAATCCTAACCCTAATCCTCATCCTAACCCTCACCCTAAGCCTAACCCTAACCCTCACCCTAACCCTAATGTTAACCCTAACACTCACCCAAACCCTCAACATAACCCGAACCCTAAGTCTCAAAATAACCCTGAACCTAACCTTCACCCTAACCCTAACCCTCACCCTCACCCTCACCCTCAGTCTAAACCTAGCCTAACCCTAATCCTAAAGCTAACCCTCACACTCACCCTGACCCTTACCCTAAGACTAATCCTAACCCTAAGCCTAACCCTCACCCTCACCCTAACTCTCAACCTAACCCAAAATCTAACACTAACCCTAACCCTAAACCTCACCCTCAGCCTCACCCTAAGCCTAATTCTAACCATAAACCTCACCCTCACCCTAACCCTAATACAAACCCTAAACCTCAACCTAACCCTAATCCTCACCTTAAAACTCACCCTCAACCTAAACCTAAGCCGAACCCTAAACCTAACCTTAACACACACACTCACCCACACCCTAAACCTAATCCTAAACCTAACCCTAACCCTAACCCTAACCCTCCCCCTAACTCTCAACATAACCCTAACGTGAACACTAACCCTAACCCTCAACCTAACCATCACCCTAACCCTAACGCTAACCCTAAACCTCCTGCTCACCCTGAACCTAACTCTAACCCTAACCCAAACCCTAAAACTCAACCTAACCTTAAACCTAACCCTAACCCTAAACCTAAACCTAAACCTCATCCTAAACCTAACCCTAACTCTCAACCTCACCCTCACCATAACCATAACCCTAACCCTAACTCTAACAATAACCCTCACCGTAAACCTAACCCTCACCTTAACACTTACCCTCACACTAACACTAACTCTAACTCTAACACCAACCCTAAACATTATTCTAACCCTCACCCTCACTCTAACCCTCACAATCACCCTAGCCCTCACCCTAACACTAACACTCATCCTCACCCTAACCCTCACACTCACCCTCACCCTCAGCCTAACCCTAAACCTAATCCTAATCCTAAACCTATCCCTCACCCTCACCCTTACCCTAAACCTAACCCTAAAACTAACACTAACCCTAACTCTAAACTTCACCCTCAGCCTCACCCTAACCCTAAGGCTAATCCTAAACCTCACCGTCACCCTAACCCTAACCCTAACCCTAACCATAAACTTCACCCTAACCTTAACCCTAAACTCACCCTCACCCTAGACCTTACCCTAACCCTAATCCTAACCCTAACCCTCATACTAACCCTCCCCCTAACCCTAACCATAACCCTCACCCTAACCCTCAACCTCACCCTCAACCTCAGCCTAAACCTAAGCCTAACCATAGACCTAATCCTAACACACATACTCACCCTCAACCTAATCCTAATCCTATCCCTAACCCTAACTGTAACCCTCCCCCTAACTATCACCCTAACCCTAACCCTAACCCACGCCCTAAGTCTAACTATAACCCTAAACCTCACCCTCACCCAAACCCTAACTCTAACCCTAACCCCAACCTAAACCTCAACCTAATCCTAACCCTAACCCTCACCCTCACAGTAACCGTAACCCTAAACCTAACCCTAACAATAACCCTAACCCTAATCCTAACCTTCACCCTTACCATAACACACACCCTAACCCATATCCTAAACCTAACACTTACCCTCATCCTAACACTAACCCTAACCCTAACACTAACCCTCACACTAACCCTAACCTTAATCCTAACCCTAAACCTCAACCTAACCCTCACCCTCAACCTAACCCTAACACTAACCCTAGTCCTAACACTCACCCTAACCCTCCCCCTATCTGTATATCTAAACCTCACCCTCAAACTAAGCGTGAGCCTCACCTTTACCCTTACCATCATCCTCACCCTAACCTCATCCTTACCCTAAACCTCATTCTAGCACTCACCCTAACCGTAAACCTAACCCTCACACTAACTCTCACACTCACCCTCAACCTAACCCTAATACTAAAGGTAACCCTATCCCTCAATCTCAACCTAACCTTCACCCTCACACTAACAAAACACTAACCTTAACACTAAACCTCCCCCTAACCCTCCCCCTAACCCTAACTCTATCCCTAAACCTCACCCTCACCCTAACCCTAACCCTTATCCTAAACCTCACCATAACCCTAACCCTCAAACTCACCCTCAACCTAACCGTAACTCTAACCCTAACGGTAACAATAACACTAACCCTAACCCTAACCCTAAGGATAACGGTCACACTCAGCCTCACCCTCACTGCAAACTTAAACCTAAACATAACCCTAACAATAAACCTAACCCTAACCCTCACCATAACCCTAACACTAGCACTAACCCTAACACTAAACCTAACCCTAAACCTAACCCTAATCGAGAGCCTCACCCTCACCCTAACCCAAACCCTAACCCTAACCCTCACCCTAACTCTAAGCCTAACACTAACGCTAAAACTATCTCTCACACTCGCCCTAACCCTAAATCTAATCCTAAACCTAACCCTATCCCTATCCCTAGCCCAAACCCAAAACCTCACCCTAGCCCTCACCCATACCCTAATCCTAACCCTAAACCTCATCCTAACCCTCGCCCTAACACTAACACTAACACTCACCCTAATCCGAAGCCTAACCCTAACACTAACCCAAACTCTAACCCTAAATCTCACCCTCATCCTAAACCTAAATCTAAACCTACCCTAAACCTAACCGTCATCCTAACCCTAACCCTAACCCTCACCCTCACTGTAACTGTAACCCTAACCCTAACCCTAACCCTAACAATAACCCTAAACCTAACCCTAAACCTCACCCTCACCCTAACTCTAAACTTAAACCAAACCCTAATTCTCACCATAACCCTAACCTAACCCTCACCCTTATCATAACCCTCAACCTCACCCTCAGCCTCAGCCTAAACCTAAGCCTAACCCTAACCCCAACCCTAACCCTCACACTCACCCTAACCCTTACCCTAATCCTTATACTAAACCTAAGCCTAACTCTCACCCACAACCTAACCCTCACCCTAACCCTAACTCTAACACTAACCCTAATCATAGCCTCAACCTCAGTCTCAACCTAACCCTAAATCTAACCCTAAACCTCAACCTCACCCTAACACTAACCCTCACCCTAAATCTAAACCTCACCCAAACCCTAATCCTAAACCTCACCCTCAGCCTAACCCTCACCCTAACCCTAATCCCAACCCTAACCCACATCCTAACCCTCACCCTAACACTAACCCTAACCCTCACCCTCACCCTAACCCTAATCCTAACCCTAACCCTCAACCTAACCCTAACTCTCACCCTCACCATAACCCTTACCCTAACCCTCACCCTAACCCAAAACTTAACCTGAACCCTAACTCTCACCCTAACCCTAAACCTAACACTCACCCTAACCCTCACCCTTACAGTAACCATCACCCTTAGCCTAACCCTCACGTTTACCCTTAACATCACCCCCACCCTAACACTCACCCTAAGCCTAACTCGCAACCTAACCCTCAACCTAACCCTAACTCTACCCATAAACCTCACCCTCACCCTAACCTTAACTCTAACACTAACCCTAACACTAACCTGAACTCTTACCCTCACCCTCACACTCAGCCTAAACCTAAGGCTAACCCTAACCCTCACACTCACCCTAACCCTAACCCTAATCCTAATCCTAACCCTAAACCTAACCCTCACCCTCTCGCTCAACCTCAACCTAACACTAATTCTAACCCTAAACCTCAACCTCACCCTAACCCAAAGGCTAACCCTAAACCTAACCGTAACCCTAACCCTCCCCCTAACTTTCACCCTAACTCTCACCCTAACACTAACACTAACCCTCAAACTCAACCTAACCCTCACTCTAACCCTAACCCAAAGCCTAAACCTCACCCTAACGCTAACCCTAAACCTCAACCTCAAACTAGCCCTCACCCTAACCCTAAACCTAACCCTAACCCTCATCCTAACCCTCACCCTAACACTAACCCTAACCTTCACCCTCACCCTAACCCTAATCCTAACACTAACCCTCAACCTAACCCTATCCCTCACCCTCACCGTAACCCTTACCTAACCCTCAACCTAACCCTAACCTTAAATCTAACCCAAAACTTCACCCTCACCCTAAATCTAAACCTCACTCTAACCTTAACACTAAACCTCACCCTCACCCTAGCCCTCACCCTAAACCTAATCCTAACCCTAACTCTCATCCTAACCCTCACCCTAACACTAACCCTAACCTTCAACATCACCCTAAATCTAACCCTAACCCTAACCCTAACCCTAAACCTAAAACTAACCCTAACCCTAAACCTCATCCTAACCCTCACCTGAACCCTAACTCTAACCCTAAAGCTCACACTCACCCTAACCCTAACTCTAACCCTAATCCTAACACTAAACCTCCCCTAAATCTAACCCTCATCCTCACCCTCACCGTACACCTAACCCTAAACCTAACAATAACCCTAAAACTAACCCTAAACCTCATCCTAACCATAACCCTCAACCTAACACTAACCCTCACGCTAACACTTACCCTCACCCTAACACTAACCCTAACTCTAACACTAACCCTCACAGTAACCCTAACTCTCACCCTAACCCTAAAACTCACCCTAACCCTAACCCTAACATTCAGCCTCACCCTAGCCCCCACCCTAAACTTAATTCTAACCCTAACTCTCATCCTAACCCTAACCCTCATCCTCACCCTAAACCTCAAACTAACCCTAACCCAAATCCTCAATCTATCCCTCATGCTGACCCTAACACTCACCCTAACCTTAACCCTCATCCAAACACTCACCCTAACCAAAACCCTTTCCATAACCCTAACCCTAACCCTAACCCTCACCCTCAAACCTCAGCCTAAACCTAAGCCTAAGCCGAACCCTAACCCTAACCCTAAAACTAACCCTCAACCTAACCCTAACCCAAACCCTAACCCTAACACTAACACTAAACCTAAACCTAACCCTAAACTTAACCCTAAATCTAAACCTAATCCGCAGTCTCACCCTCACCCAAATCCAAACCCTAACCCTAACCCTCACCCTAACTCTAAGCCTAAACCTAACCCTAACCCTAACTCTCACACTCACACTCACCCTAACCCTATTCGTAAACCTAACCCTATCCCTATCCCTAGCCCTCACCCTAACCCTCACCCTAGCCCTCATGATTACTCTAATCCTAACCCTAAACCTCATCCCAAACCTCACCCTAACCCTAACTCTAACCCTCACCCTAACCCGAAGCCTAATCCTCACCCTTATGCTCGGCCTAAGCCTAAGCCTAACATTAACCCTCACCCTAAACCTAACACTAACACTAACCCTAACTCTAACCCTAAATCTCACCCTCATCCTAAACCTCACTCTAAACCTAACCCTAAACCTAAACCTCATCCTAAACCTAACCCTAACCCTCACCCTCACTGTAACTGTAAACCTAACCCTAACCCTAACCCTAACAATACCCTAACCCTAACCTCACTCTAACACTAAACCTAACCGAAACCTAACTCTCACCCTAACCCTAACCATAACGTTCACCCTTACCCTAACCCTCACCCTCGCCCTCACCCTCAGCCTAAACCTAAGCCTAACCCTAACCCTAACCCTCACAGTCACCCTAATACTTACCCTTATCCTATTCCTAAACGTAAGCATAACCCTCACCCTTAACCTAACCCTAATCCTCACTGTAACCCTAAACCTAACCCTAACCCTAACCCTAAACCTAACCCTAATCCTCAGCCACACCCTCACCCTAACCCAAACCCTAACCCTAACCCTCACCCTAACCCTAAGCCTAACCCGAACCCTAAACCTAACGCTCACACTCACCCTCACCCTAAACCTAATCCTAAACCTGAACCTATCCCTAACCCTAACCCTCACCCTAAGCCTCACAATAGCCCTCACCCCAACCCTAATCCTAAACCTAAACCTCATCCTAACCCTAACCCTAAACCTCACCCTAACCCTAAACTTAACCGAACCCTAACTCTCACCCTAACCCTAAACCTAACCCTCACACTTACCCTAACCCTCAACCCCACCCTCACCCTCAGCCTAAATCTAAGCCTAACCCTAAACCTAACCCTAACCCTCACACTCACCCTAAACCTTACAGTAATCCTAATCCTAAACCTAAGCCTAACCCTCAACCTCTACCTAACCCTCACCCTAACCCTAACTCTAACACTAACACAAACCCTAACCCTCAACCTCAGTCTCAACCTAACCCTAAATCTAACCCTAAAACTCATCCTCATCCTACCCCTAATCCTAACCCTAACCCTAAACCTCACCCTAACCCTAACCCTAAATCTCACTCTCACCCTAGCCCTCGCCCTAAAACTAATACTAATCCTAACCCTCAATCTAACCCTCACCCCAACATTAACCACAAAACTCACACTTACACTTATCCTAATCCTAACCCTAACCCTCAACCTAACCCTAACTCTCACCCTCACTCTAACCCTTACCCTAACCCTCACCCTAACCCTAAACTTAACCTGAACCCTAAATCTCATCCTAACGCTAACCCTAACCCTAACCCTCACCCTTAGACTAACCCTCACGTTTATCCTAACCGTCACCCCCACCCTAAACCTCTCCCTAACCCTAACACTCATCCTAATACTCAACCTAACCCTAACTCTACCCTAAACCTCACCCTCACCCTAACCCTAACTGAAACACTAACCCTAACACTAAAAAACACCATAACCCTAACCGTCAAACTAACCCTAACACTCACCCTCACCCTCACCCTCAGCCTAAACCTGAGGCTATCTCTAACCTTCACACTCCCCCTCTCCCTAACCCTAATCCTAATCCTAACCCTAACCCTAACACACACTCTCACCCTAACGCTCACCCTAACCCTCACCCTAACCCTAACTCTAACACTAACACTTAGCCATACCCTCACCCTAACACTCACCCTAACCCTATCTCTAACCCTAAAACTCAAACTCATACTGACCCTAACCCTAACTCTAAACCTCACCCTAACCCTAACCCTAAAACTCACCTTTACCCTAGCCCTCACCCTAACCCTAATCCTAAACCTAACCTTCATCCTAACCCTCGCACTAACCCTAACCCCAACCCTCACCTGAACCCTAACCCTAAACCTAAAACTAACCCTAACCCTAACCCTCATCATAACCCTCACCTGAACCCTAACTCTAACCCTAAACCTCACACTCACCCTAACCCAAACGCTAACACTAATCCTAACCCTAAACCTCCCCTAATTCTAACCCTCACAGTACCCCTAACCCTAAACCTAATAATAACCCTAAAACTAACCCTAAACCTCACCCTAAACTGAACCCTCAACGTAACACTAACCCTCAGGCTAACACTTACCTTCACACTTACACTAAACCTAACTCTAACAATAACCCTCAGAGTAACCCTAACTCTCACCCTAACATTAACCCTAACCCTCAGCCTCACCCTAGCCCCCACCCTAAACTTAATTCTAACCCTAACCCTCACACTAACCCTAACCCTCATGCTCACCCTAAACCTCACACTAACCCTAACCCTAATCCTCAATCTATCCCTCACCCTCACCCTAACACTCACTGAAAACCTAACCCTACTCTTACTCCTAACCCTAACACTCACTCTCAGATAAACCCTCACCCTAACCCTAACCCTAACACTCACCCTAACCCTAATCCTGAGCCTCAGCCTCATGCTAACCCTAAATATAACCCAAAACCTCACCTTCTCCCTAACCCTAAACCTAACCCTAAACTTCAACCTAACTCTAACCCTAAACCTCACCCTCACCCTAACCCAAACCCTAACACTAACCCTAAACCTCAACCTAAACCTCACCCTAACGAAAACCCTCAGCCACACCCTCACCACAAACTTAACCCTAACCATAACATTAACAATAACCCAAAACCTAACCGTAACACTAATCCTCAACCCCACCCTCACCCTTAACCTAACCCTAAGCCTAACCCTAAACCTAACCCTCACAATGAAAGCCTAACCCTAAACCTAAACCTAAACCTCACCCTAACCCTAACCCTAAACCTTATCCTAATACTCATCCTCAACCTCACCCTAACCCAAACCCTAAACTTAACCCTCACCCTAAACCTAAGCCTAATCCTAACCCTAACACTAACCCTCACCCTCACCCTCACCCTAATCCTAATCCTTACCCTAACCCTATCCCTAAGCCTAACCCTCACCATAACCCTCACCCTAGCCCTAAGCCTAACCCTAATGCTAACCTTAAACCTCATCCTAACCCTCACCCTAACCCTAACACTAACCCTCAACAAAACCCTAACCTTAACCCTCAACTTCATGCTCGGCCTAAGCCTAAGACTAATCCTAACCCTAAACCTCACTGTAACCCTAACTGTAACACTAAGGCTAACTCTAACCCTAAACCTCACTCTCACCCTAACCCTAACTCTAACCCTAACCCTAAACCTAAACTTCATCCTAACCCTAACCATAACCCTCACTCTCACCCTCACATTAACTGTAACTCTAACCCTAACCCTAACAATAACCCTAATCCTAACCCCAACCCTCACCCTAACCATAACCTTCACCCTAACCCAAACCCTCACCCAAAAAATACGCTCACCCTAACACTAACCCTAACACTAACACTAACCCTCACACCAACGCTAACCCTAACCCTAAACCTCAAAATAACCCTCACTCTCACACTAACATAACACTAAACCTAAACTTAACCTTCACCATCAACCTATATGTAACCCTAAACCTCACCTCACCTTAACCCTAAACCTAACCCTAGCCCTAAACCACACCATAAAACTAACCCAAACCCTCACCTGCACCCTCACCCTCACCATAACTCTAACAATAACAGTAATCCTAATCCTAAACCTAACCCTAACCCTAAGCCCAACCCTAATCCTAACACTCACCCTCACCCTAACCATAATCCTAACCCTAAACCTCACCCTAACACTAACCCTAACCCTCACCCAAACCCTAGCACTCACCCTAACCCTAATCCTAACCCTAATCCTCATCCTAACCCTCACCCTAACCTTAAACCTAACCTTCACCCGCACCCTCATCCTCACCCTAACCCTAACCCTAACCCTAACAATAACACTAACCCAAACCCGAACCATCACCCTAACCATAATCCTCACACCCACCCTCACCCTCAGCCTAACCCTAAGCCTAAGACTAACCCTCACCCTAACCCTCATACTCACCCTCACCCTAACCCTAATCCTAAACCTAACCGTATCCCTAAACCTCAACCTAACCCTCCCCTCCCCCTAACCCTAACACTAACCCTCACCCTAACCCTCCCCCTCACCCTAAATCTAACCCTAAATTTCACCCTCACCCTAACACTAACACTAACACTAACCATAAAACCTCACCCTAAGCCTCCCCCTCACCAAAAACCTCACCCTCACCCTCAACCTTACCATAACTCTAACCCTAACCCTAACAATAACACTAACCCTAACCCTAACCCTGACCCTAAACCTAACCATAACCCTCACCCTCTGCCTCACCCTCACCACAAACTTAACCCTAACCATAACACTAACAATAAACCTAACCCTAACCCTAAACCTAAACCTAATCCGCAACCCCACCCTCACCCTCACCCACAGCCTAACCCTAAGCCTAAGCCTAACCCTAATCCTCAGCCTCACCCCCAACCTAACCCAAACCCTAACCCTAAGCCTCACCCTAAGCCTAAGCCTAAACCTAACCCTAACCCTCACCCTAACACTTACCCTCACCCTAACACTAAACCTAACTCTCACACTAACCCTCACAGTAAACCTAACTCTCACCCTAAACCTAAACCTCACCCTAAACCTAACCCTTTCCCTCAGCCTCACCCTAGCCCCCACCCTAACTTTAATTCTAACCCTAACCCTTACGCTAACCCTAACCCTCATCTTCACCCTAAACCTCACACTAATCCTAGCACTAATCCTCAATCTATCCCTCACCCTCACCATAACCCTCACTCTAACCCTTACCCTAACAATCACCCTAATCCTAACCCTCACCCTTAGTGGAACTCTCACCCTCAGCGTAACCCTCACCATTACTCTGACTGTCATGCTCACCCTAACACTCACCCTAACCCGAACCCTCATCCTAACCCGAACCCTAACCCAAACCCTAACCATAACCCAAAACCTATTCCTCACCCCAACCTCACCCTCATCCTAACCTTAAGCCTAAGCCAAACCCTAGCCATAACCCTCACCCTCAGCCTCACTCTCACTGCAAACATAACCCAAAACATAACACTAACAATAACCCTAATTTTAACCCTAAACCTAACCCTAATCCTCACCCCCACCCTCACCCTCAGCCTAACCCTAGGACTAACCCTAACCCTCACTGTATCCCTAAACCTAACCCTAACCCTAACCCTAAACCTAACCCTAAACCTAACCCTAACCCTAAACCCAACGATCACACTCACCCTCACCCTAAACATAATCCTAAACCTAACTTTATCCCAAACCCTAACCCTCACCCTAAGCCACACCCTAGCCCTCACCCTAACCCTAATCCTAAAACTAAACCTCATCCTAACCCTAAACCTAACCTTCACCCTAACCCTAACCCTCACCCTCATGCTCTGCCTAAGCCTAAGCTTAACCCTAAGCTTAACCCTAACCCTAACCCTCACCCTAACCCTAGCTCTAACCCTAATCCTAAACATAAACCTTATTCTAACCCCAAACCTAACCCACACCCTTACAATCACCGTAAACATAACCCTAAACCTTACACTAACAATAACCCTAACCCTAACCCTAACACTCACCCTAACCATAACCGTAACACTCACGCTAAACCTAACCATTATTGTAACACTACCCCTAAACCTAACACTAACCCTCACCCTACCTCTAACTCTCATCCTCACCCTAAACCTCACACTAACCCTGACACTAATCTTCAATCTAACCCTCAACCTCACCCTAACCCTAACACTAAACCTCACCCTAACCCTAACCCTAACACTAACACTAACTCTAACCCTAAACCTCACTCTCACCCTGACACTAACTCTAACCCTAACCATAAACCAAAACCTCATCCTTACCCTAACCCTAAGCCTCACTCTCACCCTCACCTTAACAGTAACCCTAACACTAACCCTAACAATAACTCTAACCCTAACCCTAACCCTCACCCTATCCATAACCCTCACCCTAACCCAAAGCCTCACCTTAACACTTACCCTCACCCTAACACTAACCCTAACCTTAAAACTAACGCTCCCCCAACCCTATATCTAACCCTAAACCTCACCATCACCCTAACCCTAACCCTAACCCTAACCCTAAACTCCACCGTAACCCTAACCCTAACCCTCACCCACAACCTCACCCTCACCATTACTCTAACCCTAACCCTAAAATTAAACTAACCCTAAAAATAACCATCAACCTAACCCTAATCCTCACCCCCACCCTCACACTCAGCCTAAGCCTAAGCCTAAGGCTAACCCTAACCCTAACCCTAACACTCACCCTCACCCTAACCCTAATCCTAACCCTAATCCTAACCCTAACCCTAAACCTCAAACTAACAGTCACGCTAACCTTAACCCTAACACTAACCCTAACCCTAACCATCGAACTAACCCTCCCCCTAACCCTAAACCTAACCCTAAACCTCACCCTCACCCTAACCTAAACCTAAACCTAACCCTATCCAAAACCTCAAGCTAACCTTCACCCTCACCCTAACCCTAACGCTAATCCTAACCCTAAACCTCACCCCAACCCTCCCTCTAACCCTAACTCTAACCCTAAACCTCACCCTCACCCTCACCCTAATCCTCAAACTAACCATAAACCTCACCCTAACCCTAACCCTAAACCTCACCCTCACCCTCACCCTAACCCTAAACCTAAAGCTTAAACCTCACCCTAAACCTCACCCTAACCCTAACCCTCACCCTCACCCTCAAATTCACAGTAACTCTAACCCTAACCCTAACAATAACACTAACTCTAACCCTAACCCTAACCCTAACCTAACATAACCCTCACCCTCAGCCTCAACCTCACCGTAACTCTAACCCTAACCATAACACTAACAATAACCCTATCCCTAATCCTCACCCCACCCTCACCCTCAGCCTAACCCTAAACCTAAACCTAACCTTAAACCTAACCCTAATCCTCAGCCTCACCCTCACCCTAACCAAACCCTAACGCTGACCCTCACCCTAACCCTAACCCTCACACTCACTCTCACCCTAACACTAATCCTAAACCTAACCCTACCCCTAACCCTAACCCTCACACTAAGCCTCACCCTAGCCCTCAACATAACCCTAATCCTAACTCTAAACCTCATCCTAACACTCACCCTAACCCTAACCCTAACCCTCACCCTCATGATAGGCCTAAGCATAAGCCTAAGCCTAAGCCTAACCCTAACACTAACCCTAACACTAACATTAATTCTAACCCTAAACCTCACTCTCACCCTAACCCTAACTATAACCCAAACCTTAAACATAAACCTCATCCTAATCGTAACCCTTACACTCACCCTAACACTTACCCTAATCCTAATCCTAACCCTAAGCCTAACCCTCACCCTCACCCTAAACCTCACCCTAACCCTAACTCTAACACTAACCCTATCAATAACCCTAATCCTCAGCCTCACCCTAACAATAACTATAACCCTAAACCTCACACTAACCCTAACCCTAAACCTAAACCTCAACCTAAACCTCACCCTAACCCTAACCCTAACCCTCACCCTCAACCTGAAAGTAACTTTAACCCTAAACCTAACTCTAACCCTAACCCTAACCATAACCCTCAACCTCAGCCTCATCCTCACTGCAAACATAACCCTAAACATAACACTAACAATAACCCTAACCCTAACCCTAACCCTAATCCTCACCCCCACTCTCAACCTCAGCCTAACCCTAAGCCAAAACCTAACCCTAACATTAACCCTAACCCTCAGCATAATACTAACTTTAACCCTAATGCTAAACCTAACCCTAACCCTAACCCTAAACCTAACCCTAATCCTCAGCCTCACCCTCAGCCTCACCCTAACCCAAACCCTAACCCGAACCCTCACCCTAACCCTAAGCCTAATCCTAACCCTAACCTAAACCTCACAGTCACCCTCACCCTAACCCTAATCCTAAATGTAACCCTATCCCTACCCCTAACCCTCAACCTAAGCCTCACCCTAGCCCTCACCCTAACCCTAACCCTAACCCTAAATCTCATCCTAAACTTCACCCTAACCCAAACCCTAACCCTCACCCTAACCATAACCATAACCCGCAAGCTCATGTTCTGCCTAAGCCTAAGCCTAAGCCTAAGCCTAGCCCTAACCCTAACCCTCACCCTAACCCTAACCCTAACACTAACCCTAACCCTAAACCTAATCCTCAATCTAACCCTCACCCTAACAATAACCCTAACCCTAAATCTAAACATAAACCTCACCCTCAGTCTAAACGTCACCTTTACCCTTACCATCATCCTCACCCTAACACTAAACCTCATCCTAACCTTAACCCTAACCGTAAACCTAACCATCACCCTAACCCTAACCCTCACCCTCAACCTCATGCTCAGCCTAACCCGAAGCCTAAGCCTAAACCTTACTCTAAACCTAACCCTAATCCTCAGCCTCACCCTCACCCTAACCAAACCCTAACCCTGACCCTCATCCTAACCCTAAGTCTAACACTAAACCTCACCCTGACCCTAACCCTAAACTTAGCCCTATGCCTCAACCTCAACCGAACCCTAAACCTAACCCTGACCCTCACCCTATCCCTCACACTAACCCTAAACCTCATTCTAACCATAACCCTCACCCTGAACCTAACCCTCACCCTAACACTTACCCTCAGGCTAACACTAACCCTAACCCTAACACTAACCATCACACTAACCCTAACCATCACCCTAACCCTAAACCTCACTCTAACATTAACCCTAACCCTCACCCTCACCCTAGCCCTCACCCTAACCCTAACCCTCATCCTCACTCTAAACCTAACACTAATCCTCAATCTAACCCTCACCCTCACCCTCACCCTAAACCTAACACTCACCCTAACCCTAACCCTCACCCTTAACGTAACCCTCACCCTCAACTTAATCCTCAACTTTACCCTTACCGTCACCCCCACCTTAACCCTGACCCTAACCCTAACCATCACCGTAACACAAACTCCACCCTTAAACCTCAACCTCACCCTAACCCTAACTCTAACCCTAACCCTAACACTAAACCTCAACCTAACCCTAAACCTAACCCTGACCCTCAACCTCACGCTCAGCCTAACCCTAACCCTAAGCCTACCTAAACCTAACCATAACCCTAACCCTCACACTCATCGTAATCCTTACCCGAATCCTAATCCTAACCCAAACCCAACCCTAACCCTCACCCTAACATTAAGCCTAACCCTAACCCTAACCCTAATCCTCAAACTCACCCTCACTCTTACCCTTATCCTAAACCTACCCCTACCCCTAACCCTAACCCTCATCCTAACCCTCAGCCTAGCCCTCACCCTAATCCTAATTCTAATCCTAAACCTCATCCTAACACTCACCTTAACAATAACCCTAACCCTCACCCAAACCCGAACCCTAACCCTCACCCTCATGCTTGGCCTAAGCCTAAGCCTCAGCCTAAGCCTAAACCCAACCCTAACCCTCATCCAAAACTAAGCCGAACACTAACTCTAACCCTAAATCTCACCCACACCCTAACCCTAATCCTAACCCTAAACCTAAACCTCATCCTAACCCTTACTTTAAACCTCAACCTCACCCTACACCTCACCCTAACCCTAATCCTAATCCTCATCCTAACACTCACCCTAACACTAACCCTAACCCTAAACCTCACCCTCACCCTAATACTAACCCTAACCCTCAACCTAACCCTAACCCTCACCTTCAAGGTAATCCTTACATTAACCCTCACCCTAAACCTAAACTTAATCTGAAACCTATCTCTCACCCAAACCCTAAATCTAAACCTAACCCTAACAATAATCCTAAATCTAAATCTCACCCACACCCTTCTCCTAACCCTAACCCTCACCGTAACCCTAACCCTCACCCCACGGTCAACCTCACCCTCACCTTAACTCTCACGTTAACCCTTACCATCACCCCAAACCTAACAATTACTCTAACGATAACTCTACCCCTAAACCTCACCTCACCCTAACCCTAACTCTAACCCTAACCCTAACCCTGAAGCTAACACTAAACTTAACATTAACACGAACCCTAACCCTAACCCTCAACCTAACCATAACCCTCACCCTAACCCCAACCCTCACACTAACACTTACCCTCAACCTAACCCTATCCTTAACCCTAACACGAACCCTAAACCTAAACAACGAACTAACCCTCCCCCTAACCCAAATCTAACGCTAAACCTCACCCTCACCCTAACCCTCATCCTACTTCTAACCCTATACCTCCCCCTAATTGTAATCTTAACCATCACCCTCAACCTCACCCTCACCCTCACCTTAACTCTAACCCTAACCCTACCAATAACACTATTTCTAACCCTAAACCTAACCCTAACCCTAACCATAACTCTAATCCTCACACTCACCCTCACCCTAACCCTAACACTAACCCTAACCCTCACCCAAACCCTAAGCCTCACCTTCACCATAACCTTAACCCTCATCCTAACCCTCACCCTAACCCTAAACCGAACCCTAAACCTCACACTAACACTAACCCTCATCCTCACCCTCACCCTAGCCCTCACCCTAACCCTAATCCTAACCCTAATTTTCCTCCTAAGCCTCAGCCTAATCCTAAACCGAACCCTCACCCTAACCCTAACCCTAAACATCAACCTAACCCTAACCCTGAAGCTCACCGTAACCCTAACCATAACACTCAACCTAACCCTAACCCTCATTCTAACACTTACCCTCACCCTAACACTAACCCTCACCCTAACAATAACCCTCACATTAACCTTAACCCTCAACCTCACCCTAGCCCTCACCCTAAACCTAATGCTCAATCTAACCCTCAACCACACCCATCCCCTAACCCTATCCCTCACCCTAACCCTAACCCTCACCCTTACCGTAACCCTCGACCTCAGCCTAACCCTCAGGTTTACCCTTACCGTCACCCCCAACCTAACCCTCAACCTAACACTAACCCTCAACCTAACCCTCACCCTAACCTTAACTCTACCCTAAACCTTACTCTCACCATAGCCCTAACTCTAACCCTAACCCTAACACTAAACCTCACCCTAACCCCAACCCTAACCCTCACCCTAAAGCT
Source organism: Dipodomys merriami (assembly GCF_024711535.1). Taxonomy (NCBI): domain Eukaryota; kingdom Metazoa; phylum Chordata; class Mammalia; order Rodentia; family Heteromyidae; genus Dipodomys; species Dipodomys merriami. The sequence goes on along the minus strand of NW_027202370.1, from coordinate 33,513 downwards.
AACCCTCATTCTCAACCTCACCCTCAGCCTAAACTTGAGGCTAACACTAATCCTAACCCTAACACTCACAATCACTCTAACACTAACCCTAATCCTAATCCTAAACCTAACCATAAACCTCACCCTCAGGCTAACCCTCAACCTAAACCTAACCCTAACACTAACCCTAAACGTAACCCTCAACCTCAGCCTCAACTTAACCCTAAATCTAACACTAAACCTCACCCACATCCTAACCCTAACTCTAAACCTAACCCTAACCCTAACCCTCCCCAAACTCTCAACCTAACCCTAGCACTAATACTAATCCTAACCGTAAACCTCAACCTAACACTCACCCTAACGCTAACTCTAACCCTAAACTTCAGCCTAAACCTAACTCTAACCCTAAACGAAACCTTAAACCTCAACCTGACCCTAACCCAAACCCTAAACATCACCCTAACCCTAACCCTCACCCTCACACTCATAGTAACTGTAACCCTAACCCAAACCCAAACCCTAACCCTCACACTAACCATAACCCTCACCCTAACGCTAAACCTCACCCTAACACTTACCCTCAACCTAACACTTACCCTCACCCAAAAACTAACCTTAACCCTAACACGAACACTAATCCAACCCACGAAATAACCCTCTCCCTAACCCAAATCTAACCCTAAAAGTCACCCTCACCCTAACCCTAATCCTACCCCTAACCCTAAACATCACGCTAACCCTAACCCTAACCCTCACCCTCACCCTCACCTTAACTCTAACCCAAACCCTAACAATAACACTAATTCTAAACCTAACCTAAACCTAACCCTAACCCTAATCCTAACTCTCACCCAAACCCTAACCCTCACCCGCAGCATAACCTTAACCGGCATCCAAACCCTCACCCTAACCATAAACCTAAGCCTAAACCTCACTCTAACACTAACCCTAACCCTAACCCTCACCCTAGCCCTCACCCTAACCCTAATCCAAACCCTAATTCTCCTCATAACCCTCAGCCTATACGTAAACCTAACCCTCACCCTAACCCTAACCCTAAACATCAACCTAACCCTAACACTCACGCTCACCGTAACCCTAATCATAACCCTCACCCTAAACCTAACCCTCACACTAACACTTACACTCACCCTAACACTAACACTAACACTAACACTAACCCTCACACTAACCCTAACCATCACCCTAACCCTAAAACTCAGCCTAACTTTAACCCTAAACCTCACCCTCACCCTAGCCCTCACCCTAATCTTAATCCTCAATCAAACCCTCACCCACAACCTTCTCCTAATCCTAACACTCACCCTAACCCTAACCCTCACCCTTACTGTAACCCTCACCATCATCCTAACCCTCAGGTTAACCCTTACCATCACCCCCAACATAACCCTCACACTAACTCTAGCTCTGAACCTAACCCTCACCCTAACCCTAACTCTATCCCTAAACCTTACCCTCAACCTAACCCTAACTCTAACCCAAACCCTAAAACTAAACCTCAACCTAACCCTAACACTTACCCTCACTCTAAACCTAACCCGCACCCTCACCCTAGACCTCACCCTAACCCTAACCCTAAACACACGACTCACCCTAAACATAACCCTCACTGTAACCCTAACACTCACACTAACAAAACCCTAACCCTCACCCTCACCCTCACCCTCACCCTCACCCTAACCCTAAACCTCACCATCACCCTAAACCAAACCCTAATCCTAACCCTCATACTAACCCTAAGCCTAACCCTAACCCTAACCCTAACCCTCACACTCACCCTCAACCTAAACCTAACCCTAATCCTAAACCTAACCCTCACCCTTACCCTCACCTTCACCCTCAATGTAACTCTAACCTTAACCCTAACAATAACACTAATCCTAACCCTAAACCTAACCTTAACCCTAATCCCATCCCTAACTCTCACCCTCAGCCTCCCCCTCACTGCAAATATCAACATAATCATAACAATAACAATAATCCTAAACCTAACCCTAATCCTAAACCTCACCCTCACCCTAACACTAATCCTAACCCTAAACCTCACCCTAACCCTAACCCTAACCCTCACCGTAAACCTAACCCTCATCCTAACAGTCACCCTAACCCTCACACAAACGCTAAACCTCACCCTAACACTAACCTTAACACTCACCCTCACCCTAGCTCTCACCCTAACCATAATCCTAACCCTAATCCTCATCCTAACTCTTATTCTAACCCTAACCCTAATCCTCACCCTAACCCTAATCCAAACCCTAACCCTCACCCTCAACATAACCCTAACCCTAACCCTCACCCTAACCCTAAACTTAACCAGAACCCTAACTCTCACCCAAATGCTAACCCTAACCCGAACCCTAACCCTAAACCTCACCCTCATCCTCACCCTCACCAAAACACTAATCCTAAACCTAAACCTTTCCCTAACCTTAACCCTCACCCTAACCCTCACTCTAACCCTACCCCTAACCCTAACCCAAACACTAACCATCACACTAACCCTCACTTTAACACTAACTCTAACCCTAAACTTCAGGCTCACCCTAACCCTCACTCTCACCTTCATGCTCAGCCTTTCCCTAAGCCTAACACTAACCCTAACCCTAACCCTCAAACTCATCCTCACCCTAACCCTAATCCTAATCCTAACCCTAAACCTAACCTTCACCCTAACCCTAACCCTCACCCTAACCGTAACCCTAACACTAACCCTAAACCTAAACCTCACGCTATCCCTCACCCTAACACTAACTCTAACCCTAAAACTCACCCTCACCCTCACCCTAACCCTAACCTTAAACATAACCCTCACTCTAGCCCTCACCCTAAGCCTAACCGTAACCTGAACCCTAACCATCACCCTAAACCTACCCCTAACCCTAAACCTAAACCTCACCCTAACCCTAACACTTACCCTCACACTCACCCTAGCCCTCACCTTAACCCTCATTTTATCCCTAACCCTCATACTAACCCTCACCCTCTCCCTAACCTAAACCTCACCATAACCCTAAACCTAATTCTATCCCTCAACCTAACCCTAAACATGACCCTCACCGTAACTCTAACCCTAACACTCACCCTAACCCTAAACCTAACCCGAAAACTAAACCTCACCGTAACCCTCACCCTAACCCTCACCATAACCCTAGACATCATCCAAACCATAATCCAAACCCTAACCCTCATCCTAACCCTAAGCCTCATCCTAACCCTCACCCTAACCCTAAACCTAACCCTCACCTAACCCTAAACCTCACACTCAACCTCACCCTTAGCCTAACCCTAAACCTAACCCTAAACCTAACCGTAAACCTAACCCTAACCCACACATTCACCCTCACCCTCACCCTAATCCTAACCCTAACCCTAATCCTAACCCTCACCCTCAACCTAGCCTTCACCCTAACCCTAATCCAAGCCCTAACCCAAACTCTAACCTTAACCCTAACCCTAAACCTCACCCTAAACCTCCCCTCCCCCTCCCCCTCACTGTAACTCTAATACTAACCCTAACAATAACACTAAAACTTATCCTAACCCTATCCCTATCCCTCACCGTAACCCTAACCCTTACCCAAACTCTCACCCTAACCCTAACCCTCAACCTAAACCTCACCCTAACACTAACTCTAACCCGAAAGCTCAACCTCACCCTAACCCTACTTCTAACCCTAACCCTAACACTAAAACTCACCCTAACCAAAACGCTAACCCTCACTCTAACCCTACCGCTCACCCTCACCATAACCCTAACCCTAACACTCACCCTAACTCTAAAATTAACCCTAACCATAAACCTCACCCTCATGCTAAACCTAACCCTCAGGCTCACCCTAGACCTCACCCTAGCCCTAATTACAAACCTAAACCTAAACCTCACCTTAACCCTCACCCCAACCCTAAAACCCTAACAATCACCCTAACCCTAACACTCAACCTCACGTTAACCCTAACCCTAACCCTAAACCTCACCCTCCCCTAACCCTAACCCTAACCCTCACCCCCATCCTAACCCTCACCCTAACCCTAACTGTAACCCTAACACTAACCCTAAACCTAACCCTCAAACTCAGCCTCACGCTAACCCTAACTCTAACCCTAAACCTCAACCTCACCCTGTCCCTAAAGCTAAAACTCACCCTAAACCTCACCGTCACCCTAGTCCTTACCTTAACCCTAATCCTAATCCTAACCCTCATCCTAAACCGCCCCTTAACCAGAACCTTAAACCTCAACCTAACCTTAACCCTCACCCTCAATCTCACCCTCACCCTACCCTAAGCCTAACCCTAAAAAACACACTCACCCTTACCTTAACAATAATCCTATCCCTAACCCTAACCCTAACCCAAACCCTCTCCTTAACACTCACTCTAAACCTAACCCAAACACTAACACTAACCCTAACCCTCAACCTAACCCTTACCCTAAACCTAACTCTAACCCTAAACCTCACCCTCACCCTAACACTAACTCTAACTCTAAACCTCAACCTAACCCTAACCCTAACCCTAAACCTAAACCTAAACCTAAACCTAAACCTCACCCTAACCCTAACCATAAACATAACCCTCACCCTAGCCCTCACATTAACACTATTCCTAACCCTAACCCTCATCCTAACCCTCCCCATAACCCTATCCCTAACCCTCACCCTAACCCTAAACCTCACACTCACCCTCATTCTCTGGCTAACCCTAAGCATAAACCTAAGCCTAACCATAAACTTAACCCTAAACCTCAGACTCACCCGCACCCTCACCCTCACCGAAATTCTAACCCTAATCCTAACCCTAACCCTAAACCTCACCCTAACCCTAACCCTCACCATCACCCGAACTCTAACACTAACACTAACCCTAACCCTCACCCTAACCCTCCCCCTAACCCTATATATAAGCCTCAACCTCACCCTCATTCTAAAACTAACCCTATTCCTAAACCCCACCTTAACCCTAAGCCTAACCCTCACCCCCACCCTCACCATCACAGTAACTCAAACCCAAAATCTAACAATAACACTAAACCTAACCCTAACCATCACCCTAACCCTAATCCTCACCACCACTCTCACCCTCAGCCTAACCCTAAGCCTAAGCCTAACCCTCACCCTAACCCTCATACTCACCCTCACCCTAACCCTAATCGTAAACCTAACCCTATCCCTAAACCTCAAACTAACCCTCACCCTCACCCTAACCCTAACACTAACCCTAAGCTTAAACCTCACCCAAACCCTCCCAAACAACCTAACTATAACCCTAAAACTCACCCTCACCCTCACAGTAACCTTAACCCTAATCCTCACCCCCACCCTCACCCTCATCTTAACCCTCACCCTAGCACTCACCATAAGCCTAAATCTAAACCTCAACCTCACCCTAACCCTAACCTCAACCTCACCCTAACCCTAACCCTAACCCGAACCCTAATGCTCAATCGAACCTTCACTCTAACACTAACCTTAACCCTAAACCTAAACCTAAATCTCACCCTAACCGTAATCCTAAACCTCACCATCACCCTAGCCCTCACCCTAACCCTAATCCAAACCCTAACCATAAGCCTAACACTTACCCTAACACTAACATTAACCCTAACCCTCAACCTAACCCTAAACCTCACCCTCACTGTAACCCTTACCCTAACCGTCACCCTAACCCTAAACTTAACCCGAAACCCCAACTCTCACCCTAACCTTAACCCTAACACTCACCATAACACTAACCCTCACCCTAACCCTCACCACCCAAACACTAAGCCTAAACCTAACCCTAACTCTAACCCTCACACTCACCCTAACCCTAAACATAATCCTAATCCGAACACTAACCCTGAACCTCACCCTCACCCTAACCTTCACCTTAAGCCTATCCCTAATATTAATCATAACCCTAAACCTAACCCTAAAACTCATCCTCAACCTAAACCTCACACTAACCCTAAAACTAATCCTCAATCTAACCATCACCCTCACCCTCACCCTAGCCCTCACCCTAACCCTAACCCTCATATTCACCCTAAACCTCACACTAACCCTAATACTAATCCTCAATCTAACCCTCACCCTCATGCTAACCGTAAACCTAATCCTCACCCTAAACCTAACCCTCACCCTTACCATAACCCTCACCTTCAGCCTAAACCTCACCTTTACCCTAACCGTCACCCCCACCCTAACCCTCAACCTAACCCTAACCCTCACCCTGACCCTAACCATACCCCTAAACCTCACCCTCAACCTAACCTTAACTCTAACCATGACCCTAACACTAAACCTCACCCTATCCCTAACCCTAATCCTCACCCCCACACTCACCCTCAGCCTAACCCTAAGCCTAAGCCTAAGCCTCACCCTAACCCTCATACTCAAATTCATCCTAACCCTAATCCTAACCCTAACCCTATCCCTAAACTTCAACCTAACCCTCACCCTAACCCTAACACTAACCCTAACCCTAAACCTCACCCTAACCCTCACCCTAACACTAACTCTAACACTAAACCTCCCCCTCCCCCTAACCCTAACCCTAACGCTAAACCTCACCCTAAATCTTACCCTCATCCTCAATCTCAACCTCACTGTAACTCTAACCCTAACCCTAACAATAACACTAACACTAACCTTAATCCTAACCCTAACCATTACCCTCAGCCTCACCCTCACCCTCACTGCAAACTCAAACCTAACCACAACACTAACAATAACCCTAAACCTAACCATAACGCTAATCCTCACAACCACCCTCACCCTCAGCCTAACCATAACCCTAACCCTAACCCTCAAGGTAACCCTAACCCTAACACTAACATTAAACCTAAACCCAACCCTAAACCTAACCCTAAACCTAACCCTAATCCTCAGCCTCACCCTCACGGTAACACAAACCCTAACACAAATCCTCACCCTAATCCTAAGCCTCACCCTAAACCTCACACTCACCCTGACCTTAACCCAAATCCTAAACCTAAACCTATCCCTAAACCTCACCCTAACCCTCACTATAGTCCTCACCCTAAACCTAATCCTAACCCTAAACCTCATCCTAAACCTCTCCATAACCCTAACCCTAACCCTCACCCTAACCCTAACCCTAACCTTCACCCTCATGCTCTGCATAAGCCTAAGCCTAAGCCTAAGCCTAACCCTAACTCTATCCCTAACCCTAACACTATCCCTAACTCTAACCCTAAACCTCACACTCACCCTAACCCTAATTCTAACCCTAACCCTAAACCTAAACCTCATTCTAATCCTAAACCTAACCCTAACCCTCACCCTCAGCGTAACAGTAACCCTAACCCTAACCCTAACAATAACCCTAACCCTAACCCTAACCCTCACCCTAACCATAACACTCACCCTAACTCTCACCTTCACCCTAACATTTAACCTCACCCTAACATAAACCCTAACGCTAACACTAATGCTCACACTAACTCTAACCATCACCCTAACCCAAAAACTCACCCTAAAATTAACCCTATACCTCACTCTCACCCTAGCCCTCACCTTAACCCTAATCATCATCCTCAGACTAAACCTCACATTAACCCTAAAACTAATCCTCAATCTAACCCTCACCCTAACCCTGACACTAACAATAACCCTAACCCTAACCCTAAACCTCACCCTAACCAGAACCCTCACCATAACATTAACCGTCACCCTAACACTTAACCTCATCCTAACACTAACCCTAAACCTAACACTAACCCTCACACTAACCCTAGCCCTCACCCTAATCCTAAACCTCAACTTAACCCTTACCCGAGCTCTAAACCTCACCAACACCCTAGCCCTCACCATAACCCTTATTCTAACCCTCATCCGCACCCTAAGCCTAAACCTCACCCTCACCCTAAACCTAACGCTAACCCTAAACCTAACCCTAACCCTCACCCTTATCTTAACCCTCACCCTCAGCCTAAACCTCACCTTTACCCTTACCATCATCCTCACCCTAACCCTAAACCTAATCTTAACCTTCATCCTAAACATAAAGCTAACCATCACCCTAACCCTAACCCTCACCCTCAACCTCATGCTCAGCCTAAAGCTAAGCCAAACCCTAACCCTTACTCTAACCCTCACCCTCACCCTAGCCCTCACCCTAACCCTAATCCTAACCATATCCCTCATCCTAACCCTCACCCTAACCCTAACCCTAACTATCACCCTAAACCTAATCCTCACCCCCACCCTCAGCCTCACCCTAACCCCACGCCTCAGCCTAACCCTAACCCTAACCCCCACATACCCTCACCTAACCCTAATCCTAACCCTAACCCTCCCCCTAACCCTAAATTTAATCCTAAAACTCACCCTCACCCTAACCCAAATCCTAACCCTAACTCTCACCCTAACACTAACCCTCACCCTCCCTGTGATCCTAACACATATCCTAACCCTCACCCTAACCTTAACCCTAAACCTCACCCAAACACTAATCCTAACCCTCACACTCAGCCTAGCCCTCACCCAAACCCTAATCTTAACCCTAATCCTCATCCTAAACCTCACCCTAAACCTAACCCTAACCCTCACCCTAATCCTAAGCCTAACCCTAAACCTCAACCTAACAATAACCCTCACCCTCATTGTAACCCTAACCCAAAACCTCACCCTAACCCTAAACTTAACCCGAACCCTAACTCTCACCCTAACCCTACCCCTAACTCTCACCCTAACCATAATCCTCACCCTTACCCTAAGCCTAAACCTAACCCTAAACCTAACCCTAACACTAAGCCTCCCACTCACCCTAACACCCTAATCCTAATCCTAACACTAAGCCTAACCCTCACCCACACACTAAACCTCAATGTAACCCTAACTCTAACACTAACCATAACCCTAACCCTCACCCTCAGCCTCACCCTAACCCTAACTCTAACCCTAAAGCTCACCCTCACCCTAACCCTAACCCTAAACCTAACCCTAAACCTCATCCTAAGCCTAACCCTAAAGCTTACCCTCACTCTAGACCTCATCCTAACCCTAATCCTAACCCTAAACCTCATCATAAGCCTCACCCTAACACTAACCCTAACCCTCACCCTCAACCTCACCCTAACGCTAACCCTAGCCCTAACCCTCAACCTAACCCGATTCCTCACCCTCACAGTCACCCTTACCTTCACCCTCACAATAACCCTAAACTTAACCGAACCCTAACTCTCACCCTAACCCTAACTCTAACCCTCACCCTAACCCTAAACCTCAACCTCACCTTCACTCTCAGCCTAACCCGAAGCCTATGCCGAAGCCTAACCCTAACCTTCGCACTCACCCTAACCCTTACCCTAATCCTAATCTTCACCCTAAGCCTAACGCTCAACCTCACCCTCACCCTCACCCAAACCCTCAACCTAACCCTAACTCTAACACTAACCCTACACCTAACCCTACACCTAACCCTCAACCTCAGCCTCAATCTTACCCTAACTCTAACCCTAATCCTCACCCTCAACCTAACCCTAACTCTAACCCTAAACCTAACAGTGAACCTCACCCTAATCCTAACCCTAACCCTCACCCTCACTTTAACCGTAACCCTAACCCTAACCCTTACAATAACCCTACCCCTACCCTCACCCTAACCATAACCGTCACCATAACATTAACCCTCACCTTAACACTTACCCTCACTTTAACCCGAACCCTAACCCTAACGCTCATCCTCACCCTAACCTTCACACTAACCCTAACCCTAACCCTAATTCTCAATCTAACCCTCACCCTAACCCTAACCCTAACCCTCAACCTAACCCTAACCCTCACTCTCACCATAACCCTTAACCTAAGGCTCACCATAATCCTAGACTTAACCCGAACCCTAACTGTAACCCTAACCCTACCCCTAACTCTCACCCTAACCCTAACCCTCATCCTCAACCTTAACCTAAGCCTAACCCTAACCCTAAACTTAACCCTAACCATAACCCTCACACTTACCCTAACACACTAATCCTAATCCTAACCTTAAGCCTAACCCTCAACCTCACCCTAACCCTCACTGTAACCCTAACTCTAACACTCACCCTAACCCAAACCGTCAACCTCAGCCTCACCCTAAGCCTAATTCTAACCCTAAACCTCACCCTCACCCTAACCCTAACCCTAAACCTAACCCTAAACCTCACCCTAACCCTAGCCCTAACCTTCAACCTAACCCTATCCCAAACCCTCACAGTAACCCTTAACCTAACCCTCACCCTAAACCTAAACTTAACACGAACCCTAACTCTCACCCTAACCCTAACCCTCACCATAACACTAACCTTCACCCTAACCCTCACCCTCAGCCTAACCCTAAGCCTAACCCTATCCTTAACCCTAACTCTCATCCTATCCCTCACCCTAACGCTAACCCTCATCCTAAAACTAAACCTCACCCATTCCCTCATCCTCACCCTCACCGTAACGCTAACTCTAACCCTAACTATAACACTATACCTAACCCTAAACCTCAACCTAAACCTTACCCTCACCCTAAACCTAACCCTAACCCTAACCCTAACCCTCAGCATAACCCTCCCACTAACCGAAACTCTAATCCTATACCTCACACTCACCCTAACCCTAATCCTAACACTAACCCTAAACCTCCCCCTAAACCTAACCCTAACCCTCACCCTTACCCTCACCCTCACCCTAATCCTTACCCGAATCCTAATCCTAACACTAAGCCTAACACTAACCCTCACCATAACCCTCACTGTAACCCTAACTCTAACACTAACCCTAACCCTAAACCTCACCCTCAGCCTCACCCTAACCCTAACTCTAACCCTAAACCTCACACTCACCATAACCCTACCCCAAAACCTAACCCTAAACCTCACCCTAACCCAAACCCTAAACCTCACCCTCACCCTAGCCCTCACCCTAACCCTAATCCTAAAACTAAACCTCATCCTAAACCAAACCCTAACACTAACCCTAACCCTCACCCTCACTCTCACCCTCCCCCTAACCCTAACCCTAATCATCAACCTAACCCTAACCATCACCCTCACTGTAACCGTTACCCTAACACTCACCCTAACCCTAAACTTAACCTGAAACCTAACTCTCACCCTAACCCTAACCCTAATCTTCACCCTAACCTTAACCCTCAACCTAACCCTCACCCTCAGCCTAACCCTAAGCCTAACACTATCCCTAACCCTAACTCTCATCCTATCACTCACCCTAACCCTAACCCTCATCCTATCCCTAACCCTCACCATTACCCTCACTCTCACCCTCACCGTAACTCTAACTCTAACCCTAACAATAACACCTAACCTAACCCTAAACCTAAACCTCAACCTAAACCTCACCCTCACCCTAACCCTAAAACTAACCATAACCCTAACCCTCACCATAACCCTCCCCCTAAACTTAACTCTAAACCTATACCTCACACTCACCCTAATGCTAATCCTAACCCTAACCCTAAACCTCACCCTAAACTTAACCCTACCCCTCACCCTCACCCTCAGCCTCAACCTCACTGCAAATGTAACCACAACCATAACACTAACAATAATCCTAAACCTAACCCTAATCCTAACCCTCACCCTTACCCTAACCCTCATCCTATCACTAACCCTCACCCTAAACTTAACCCTCAAACTCACCATAATCCTAACCCTAACCCTAATCCTCACCCTCAACCTCACGCTCAGCCTAAACCTAAGCCTAAGCCAAACCCTTACTCTAACTCTCACTCTCACCCTAGCCCTCACCCTAACCCTAATCCTAACCCTATCCCTCATCCTAAACCTAACCCTAACCCTAACCATCACCCTAACCCTAATCCTCACCCCCACCCTCACCCTCAGCCTAAACATAACCCTAAGCCTAACCCTAACCCTAACCTTCACTTACCCTCACCCTTACTCTAACCCTAACCCTAAACCTCAACCTAACCCTCACCATAACTTTATCCATAATGCTAACCCTAACCCTCGACCTAACCTTCCCCCTAACAATAAATCTAACCCTAAAACTCACCCTCAGCCTAAACATCACCTTTACCCTAACCCTCACCCTCACTGTAACCCTAATCCTCATCATAACCCTCACCCTAACCCTAAACCTAAACCTCACCCAAACACTAACCCTAACCCTCACCCTCACCCTAGCCCTCACCGTAAACTTAATCCTAACCCTAATCCTCAACCTAACCCTCACCCTAAGCCTAACACTAATCCTCACCCTAATCCTAAGCCTAACCATAACCCTCAACCTAACCCTAACCCTCATGCTCACAGTACCTCTAACCCTAACCCTCATCCTAAACTTAAACTTAAACCGAACCCTAGCTCTCACCCTAAACATACCCCTAACTCTCACCCTAAACCTAACCCTTACCCTCACCCTCACCCTCAGCCTAACCCTAAGCCTAAACCTAACCCTAACCCTAACCCTCACACTCACACTAACCCTTATCCTAATCCTATTGCTAACACTAAACCTAATCCTCACACTCACCCTAACCCTTATTGTAACCCTAACTCTAACACTAACCGTAACCCTAACACTCACCCTCATCCTAACCCTAACCCTAAACCTAATGCTAAACCTCACCCTAAACCTAACCCTAAACCTCACCCTCACCCTAGCCCTCAAACTAACCCTAATCCTAACCCTAACCCTCATCCTAACCCTTACCCTATCACTAACCCTAACCTTCACCCTCACCCTAACCCTAACCCTAGCCCTAACCCTCAACCTAACAATAACCCTCACCCTCACTGTAACTGTTAACCTAACCCTCACCCTAACCCTCAACTTCAGCCTAAACCTAACATTAATCCTAACCCTAACCTTAACCCTAAACCTCATCTTAAACACTAAACCTCACACTAACCCTCACACTAATCCTCAACCTAACCCTCACCCTAACCTTAACCCTAACACTAACCCTAATATTAACGCACGACCTAACACTAAAACTAACCCTAAATCTAACCCTAAACCTCCCCGTCACCCTAACCCTAATCCTAACCCTCACCCTAAACCTCACGATAAACCTAACCCTCACCCTCACCCTCACTCTCACCCTCTCCATATCTCTAACCCTAACCCTAACAATAACACTAATCCTAACCATAAACCTAACCCTAACCCTAACACTAATCCTAATCCTAATTCTAACACTATCCCTAAGCCTCACCCCCACCCTAACCCTCCCCTTAAGCCTAACCCTAACATTAATCCTAAACCTAACCCTAACCCTAAAACTCATCCTCACCCTAAACCTCACACTAACCTTCAAGGTAACTCTAACTCTAACACTGACCTTAACACTAACCCTCACCATCAGCCTCACCCTAACCTTAACTCTAACCATAAACCTCACCCTCACCCTATCCCTAACGCTAAACCTAACCGTAAACCACACCCTAACCCTAACCCTAAACCTCACCCTCACCCTAACCCTAACCCTAATCCTAACCCTAACCCTCATCCTAAGCCTCACCCTGAACCTAACCCTAAGACTCACCCTCACGCTAACCCTAACCCTAACGCTCAACCTAACACTATCCCTCAACATCACTGTAACCCTTACCCTAACCTTCACCGTAACCCTAAAATTAACCAAACCCTAAGTCTCACCTTAACCCTATCCCTCAACCTCACCCTTACTCTCAGCCTAACCCTAAGCCTAAGCCTAACACTAACCCTAACCCTCACACTCACCCTAACCCTTACCCTAATCCTAATCCTAACCCTAGCCTAACCCCCACCCTCACCCTCACCCTCAATCAAACCCTCAACCTAACCCTAACTCTAACACTAACCCTGCACCTAACCCTCAACCTCAGCCTCACCCTTACCCTAAATCTAACCCTAAACCTCACCCTCACCCTAACCCTAACTCTAACAATAACATTAACACTGAACCTCACCCTAACCCTTAACCTAACACTCACCCTCATCATAACCGTAACCCTAACCCTAAGCCTAACAATAACCCTAACCCTAACCCTCACCATAAACATAACCCTCACCCTAACATTAACCCTCACCCTAATACATACCCTCACTCTAACCCTAACCCTAACACTAACCCTCACACTAACCCTAAACTTCAAACTAATCCTAAACTTCACCCTAACCCTAACCCTAACTCTAACAATCACACTCACCCTAGCCCTCACCCTAACCCTAATTCTAACCCTCACCCTCACCCTAATCCTCATCCTCAACCTAAACCTCACACTAACCCTAACCGTAACCCTAATCCTCAATCTAACCCTCACCCTAACCCTAACCCTAACCCTAAACCTAACCCTAACCCTCACCCTGATCTTAACCCTCACCCTCAGCCTAAACCTCAACTTAACCCTTACCAACATCCTCAACCTAACCCTCACCCTAACCCTAAACTTCATCCTAACCCTCACCCTAACCATAATCAAAACCATCACCCTAACGCTCACCCTCAACCTCTCACTCAGCCTAACCCTAAGCCTAAGCCAAGCTCTAACCCTAACTCTCAAACTCACCCTAACCCTTACCTGAATCCTAACCCTAAACCCAACCCTCCCCCTCACAGTAACCCTCACCGTAACCCTAAATCTAACACTAAGCCTAACCCTAACCCTCACCCTCAGCCTCACCCTTACCCTAACTCTAACCCTAAACCTAACCCTCACCCTAACCCTAAGCCTAAACCTAACCCTAAACCTCAGCCTAACCCAAACCATAAACCTCACCCTCACCCTAGCCCTCACCCTAACCCTAATCCTAAAACTCACCCTCATCCTAACCCTCACCCTAACCCTCACACTCACACTCACCGTAAGCCTAAACCTAAACCTAATCCTCAACCTAACCCTAACCCTCACCCTCACTGTAACCATTACCTTAACCCCCAACCTAACCCTAAACTTAACCCAAACACTAACTCTCACCCTAAACCTAACTATAACCCTCACCCTAACCCTAACCCTCAACCTCACCCTCACTCTCAGCCTAACCCTAAGCCTAAGCCTAACCTTAACCCTAACCCTAACACTCACCCGAACATTTACACTAATCCTAATCCCAATCCTAAGCTTAACCCTCACCCTCACCCTCACCTTCACCCTAAACCTCACCCTAACCCTAACTCTAACAATAACCCGAAACCTAACTCTCAACCTCAGCCTCAACCTTACCCTAACTCTAACCCTAAACCTCACTCTCACGCTAACCCTAACTCTAACCCTAACCCTAACACTACACCTCACTCTAAACCTAACCCGAACCCTCACCCTAACCATAATCCTCACCCTAACATTAACCCTTACCCTAACACTTAACCTCACCCTAACACTAACCCTAACCCTAACACTAACACTCACAATAACCCTAACCCTCACCCTAATCCTGAACCTCACCCTAACCCTAACTCTAACCCTCACCATCACCCTAGCCCTCACCCTAACCCTAAATCTAACCCTCACCCTCACCCTAACCCTAACCCTCATCCTCAACATAAACCTCACACTAACCCTAACACTAACACTAATCCTAATCAAAAGCTTACCATAACCCTAACCCTAACCCGAAAACTAACCCTAACCCTCACCCTTATCTTATCCCTCACCCTCAGCCTGAACCTCACCTTTACCCTTACCATCATCCTCACCCTATCCCTAAACCTCATCCTAACCCTCAACCTAACCTTAAACCTAACCATCACCATAACCCTAACCCTCACCCTCAACCTCATACTCAGCCTAACCCTAAGCCTAAGCCTAAACCTAACCAATAACCCTCACACTCACCTGAACCCTTACACTAATCCTAATCCCAATCCTAAACCTAACCCTCACCCTCACCTTCACCCTTAACCTCACCCTAACACTTACTCTAACACTAACCCTCAACCTAACTCTCAACCTCAGCCTCAACCTTACCCTAAATCTAACCCTAAACCTCACTCTCATGCTAACCCTAACTCTAACCCTAACCCTAACATTAAACCTCACCCTAAACCTAACCCAAAGCCTCACCCTAACCATAATCATCACCCTAACATTAACCCTTACCCTAACACTTAACCTCACCCTAACACTAACCCTAACCCTAACACTAACCCTCACAATAACCCTAACCATCACCCTAATCCTAAACCTCACCCTAACCCTAACTCTAACCCTCACCATCACCCTAGCCCTCACCCTAACCCTAATTCTAACCTTCACCCTCACCCTAACCCTAACCCTCATCCTCACCATAAACCTCACACTAACCCTAACCCTAACCCTAATCCTCAATCTGAAGCTCACCATAACCCTAACCCTAAACCTAAACCTAACCCTAACCCTCATCCTTATCCCTCACCCTCAGCCTAAACCTCACCATTACCCTTACCATCATCCTCACCCTATCCCTAAACCTCATCCTAACACTCAACCAAACCTTAAACCTAACCATCACCATAACCCTAAACCTCACCCTCAACCTCATGCTCAGCCTAACCCTTAGTCTAAGCCTAACACTTACTCTAAACCTCACCCTCACCCTAGAATCCACACTAACCCTAATCCTAACCCTATCCCTCATCCTAACCCTGACCCTAACACGAACCCTAACCCTCACCCTAACCCTAATCCTCAACCCCACCCTCAACCTCAGCATAACCCTAACCTTAAGCCTAACCCTAACCCTAACCCTCACATACCCTCATCCTAATCCTAACCCTAACCCTAACCCTAACCCTAAACCTCAACATAACCCTCACCCTAACCTTAACCCAAAGACTGACCCTAACCCTAACCCTCTACCTAACCCTCCCCCTAACCCTAAATCTAACCCTAAAACTCACCCTCACCCTAACCGAAATCCTAACACTAAACCTCACCCTAACCCTAATACTCACCTTCATTGTAACACTCACCCTCATCCTAACCCTCACCCTAACCCAAATCCTAAACCTCACCCAAACACTAACCCTAAACCTCACCCTCAACCTAGCCCTCAGCCTAACCCTAATCTTAACCCTAATCCTAACCCTAATCCTCATCCTAATCCTCACCCTACCACTACCACTAACCCTCACCCTAACCCTAAGCCGAACCCTAACCCTCACCCTAACGCTAACCCTAACCCTCACCCTAACCCTAACCCTCACGCTCACCATAACCCTAACCCTCACCCTAAACTTAAACGGAACCCTAACTCTCACCCTAACCCTACCCCTAACTATCACCCTAATCCTATCCATCACCCTCACCCTCACCCTCAGCCTAACCATAAGACTAACCCTAACCCTAACCCTCACACTCACCATAACCTGTATCCTAATCCTAATCCTAAAACTAAGCCTAAACCTCACCATCACCCTAACCCTCACTGTAACCCCAACTCTAACACTAACCCTAACCCTAACCCTCACCCTCAGACTCACCCTAATCTTAACTCTAACCTAAACCTGACCCTCACCCTAACCCTAACCCTAACCCTCACCCTAACTGTACCCCTAAACCTCACCCTCACCATAACCTTAAGTCTAACCCTAACCCTAACACTAAACCATACCCTAACCCTCACTCTAACCCTAAACCTCATCCTAACCCTCACCCTAACTGTAAACCTAACCATCACCCTAACCCTAACCCTCAACCTCAACTTCACGCTCAGCCTAATCCTAAGCCTAAGCCTAACCCTTACCCTAACCCTCACCCTCACCCTAGCCCTCACCCAATCCTAATCCTAATCCTAAACCTCATGCTAACCCTCACCCTAACCCTAGCCCTAACTATCACCCTGAACCTAATCCTCACCCCCACCATCACCCTCAGCCTAACCCTAAGCCTAAGCCTAAGCCTAACCCTACCCCTCACACTCACACTCACCCTCACACTAATCCTAACCCTAACCCTAACAGTAACCCTAAACCTCAACGTGACACTCACCCTAACCTTAACCCTAAAACTAACCCTAACCCTCACCCTACACCAAAACCTCCAGCTGACCCTAAATCTAACCCTAAACCTCACCCTCACCCTAACCCTAATCCTAACCCAAACCCTAAACCTCACCCTAACCCTAACCCTCACCCTCACCCTCAGCCATACCCTCACCATAACTCTAACCATAACCCTAAAAATAACAGTAATCCTAACCCTAAACCTAACCCTAACCCTAAACCTAATCCTAACACTCACCCTCACCCTAACCATAATCTTAACCTTAACCCTCAACCTAAACCTAACCTTCACCATCACTATAACCCTAAACCTTACCCTCACCCTCACCCTAACCCTCAACCTCACCCTCACCTTCAGCCTAACATTAAGCCTAACCCTATCCCTAACCTTAACCCTCACACTCACCCGAAACCTAACCCTAATCCTAATCCTAACACTAACCCTAAACCTCACCCGAACCCTAACCCTTACCTTAAGCCTAACCCTAACATTAATCCTAACCCTCACCCTTAACTTAACCCTCAACCTCAGCCTAAACCTCATCTTTACCCTTACTATCATCCTCACCCTAACCCTCAACCTAACCCTAAAGCTCATCCTAACCCTCAACCTAACCATCACCCTAACCCTAACCGTCAACCTCAACCTTATGCTCAGCCTAACCCTAAGCCTAAGCCTAACCCTTACTCTAACCCTCACCCTCACCCTAGCCCCCACCCAACACTAATCCTTACCCTATCCCTCAAGCTGAGCCTCACCCTAACCCTAACCCTCAACCTAACCCTAATCCTCACCCCCACCCTCACTTTCAGCATAACCCTAATCCTAAGCCTAACCCCAACCCTAACAGTCACATACCCTAACACTAACCCAAATCCTAACCCTAACCCTAACCCAAAGCCTAAACATCAACCTAAACCTCACCCTAACCTTAACCCTAACACTAATCCTAACCTTAACCCTCGACCTAACCCTCCCCCTAACCTTAAAACTAACCCTACAACTCACCATCACCCTAATCCTAATCCTACCCCTAACCCTCACCCTAACCCTAAACCTCACCCTCACTGTAACACTAACCCTCATCCTAATCCTCACACTAACCCAAACCCTAACCCTAATTCTCACCCAAACACTAACCCTAACCCTGACCCTCACCCTAGAACTCACCCTAATCCTAATCCTAACCCTAATCTTCATCCTAACCATCACCCTAACCGTAACATTCACCCTAATCGTAAGCCTAACCCTAACCCTCAACCTAACCCTAACCCTCATGCTCACCGTAACCCTAACCCTAACACTCACCGTAACCCTAAACTTAACCTGAACCCTAACTCTCACCCTAACTCTACCCCTAACTCTCACCCTAACCCTAACCTTCACGCTCAACATAACCCTAACCCTCACCCTAACTCTAAACTTAACCTGAACCCTAACACTCACCCTAATCCTACCCCTAACTCTCACCCTAACCCTATCCCTCACCCTCACCCTCACTCTCAGCCTAATCATAAGGCTAACCCTAACCCTAACCCTAACCTCACACTCACCCTAACCTCTACCCTAAACCTAAACTTATCACTAAGCCTAAACATCACACTCACCCTCACCCTCACTGTAACCCTAACTCTAACACTAACCCTAACCCTAACCCTCACCCTCAGCCTCACACTAACCTTAACTCTAACCCAAAACTTGACCCTCACCCTAACCCTAACCCTAAACTTAACCCTAAACCTCACCCTAAACCTAACCCTAAACCTCACCCTCACCTTAGCCCTCACCCTAACCCTAATCCTAACCCTAACCCTCATCCTAAACCTCACCCTAACACTAACCCTCACCCTCACCCTCACCTTCACCCTAACCCTAACCCTAACCCTAACCCTAACTCTCACCCTAACCCTAAAAGTAACCCTCACCCTCACCGTAACCCTCAACTTCACCCTCACATTCAGCCTAAAACTAAGCCTAACCCTAACCCTAACACTAACCCTCACACTCACCCTAACACTAACCCTAATCTTAATCCTAACACTAACCATAACCCTCACACTAACCCTAAACCTCACCCTAATCCTAAACCTCACCCAAACCCTAAACCTAACCCTGACCCTCACCCTCACCCTAATCCTGACCCTCATAATCACCCTAAACCTCACACTAACCCTAACACTAAACCTCAATCTAACCCTCAACCTCACCCTAACCCTAACCCTAACTCTCATCCTAAACCTAACCCTCACCCTTACCTAACTCTCACCTTTACCCTTACCGTCACCCCCACCGTAGCCCTCACCCGAACCCTAATCCTCACGCTGACCCTAAACCTACTCCTAAACCTCACTCTCGTCCTAACTCTAACTCTAACACTAACCCTAAAACTAAATCTCACCCTATCCTTAACCCTAACATTCACCCTCAACCTCATGCTCAGCCTAACCCTAAGCCTAAGCCTAACACTTACCCTAACCCTCACCATCACCCTAGCCCTCACCCTAACCTTAAGCCTACACCTAACCCTAATCCTAGCCCTCATCTTAACCCGAACCCTAACATCACGCTAACCCTAATCCTCACCCACTCCCTCACCCTCAGCCTAACCCACAACCTAAGCCTAACCCTAACTCTAACCCTCACACTCACCTCACCCTAACCCTAATCCTAACCCTAACCCTAACCCTAAACCTCAACCTAAACCTCACCCTAACCTTAACCCTAACAATAACCCTAACATTAACGCTCGAACTAACCCTCCAACTAAGTCTAAATCTAACCCTAAACTTCACCCTCACCCTAACCCCAATCCTAAACCTAACCCTAAACCTCACCCTAACCCTAACCCTAACCCTCACCCTGACCCTCACCGTAACTCTAAACCTAAAACTAACAATAACACTAACCCTAACCCTAACCCTAACTCTAACTATAACCCTCACCCAAAGCCTCACCCTCACTGCAAACTTAACCCTAACCATAGCACTAACAATAACCCTAAAATTAAGCCTAACCTAACCCTAAATCTAATCCTAACCACCACCCTCACCCTCAGCTTAACCCTAAGCGTAACCCTAACCCTAAACCTAACCCTAATCCTCAGCCTCTACCTCACCCTAACCCAACTCTACCCCTAATCCTCAGCCTAACTCTAAGCCTAACCCTAACCCTAACTCTAACCCTCACACTCACCCTCAACTTAACACTAATCCGAAACCTAACTCTATCCCTAACCCTAACCCTCACCCTAGCGCTCACCCTAACTCTAACCCTAACCCTCACCCTCAACCTAGCCCTCAACCTAAACCTAACACTCACCCTCACTGTAACCCTTACCCTAACCCTCACCCTAACCCTACACTTAAAGTGTACCCTAACTCGCACACTAAACCTAACCCTAAATGTCACCCTAACCCTAATCCTCAACCTTACCATAACCGTCACCCTCAGCCTAACCCTCACGTTTACCCTTAACTTCACCCCTAACCTAACCCTCACCATAATCCTCACACTCACCATAACCCTCACCCTAAAACTAACTCTAGCCCTAAACCTCACCATCACCATAACCATCACTCTAACCATAACCCTAACACTAAAACTCACCCTAACCCTAACCCTACCCCTCAAACTAACCATAACCCTCACCCTCAGGCAAACCCTCAGCCTAAACCTAAGGCTAACACTAACCCTAACCATAACCTTCACACTCACCCTAATCCTAGCCCTAATCCTAATCCTAACCCTAACCCTAACCCTCACCCTCACATTCAGCCTCACCCTAAACCTAATTCTCACCCTAAACCTCACACTCACCCTAACCCTAATACTGAAACTCACCCTCACCGTAACCGAAACCCTAAACCTAACTCTAACCTTAAGTCTAACCCTAACCCTAACTGTACTGCTAACTCTCGCCCTAACCCTAACCCTAACCCTAACCCTAAACCTCACCCTAACCCTTACCCTAAAACTGACCCTCACCCTCACTGAAACCAAAAGCCTAAACCTAACCCTAACAATAATCCTAACACTAATCCTAACCCTCACCCTAACCATAACCCTCAGCCTAACCCAAACCCTCACCCTAAAACATACCCTCACCCTAACACTAACCCTAACCCTAACACTAACCCTCACACTAAACCTAACCATAAACATAACCCTAAACCTCAACCTAACCCTCACCCTCACCTTAACTCTAACACTAACCCTATCCCTAACCCTCATCCTAACCCTAACCATAACCCTAATTCTAACCCTAAACCTCACCCTCACACTAACCCAAACCCTAATCCGAAACCCCACCCTAACCCTAAGCCTAACCCTCACCCGCACCCTCACCCTCACCGTAACTCTATGCTTAACCCTAACAATAACACTAACCCTAACCCAAACCATCACCGTAACCCTAATCCTCACCCCCACCCTCACCTTCAGCCTAACCCTAAGCCTATGCCTAACCCTCACCCTAACTGTCACACTCACCCTCACCCTACCCCTAATACTAAATCTACCCTATCCCTAAACTTCAACCTAACCCTCAACCTCCCCGTAACCCTAACAATAACCCTAACCCTAAACCTCAACCTAACCATCCCCCTAATGCTAACTCTAACCCTAAACCTCACCCTCACCCTAACCCTAACCCTAAACCTCACCCTAAACCTCACTCTAACCCTAACATTCACCCTAACCCTCAATCTCACCGTAAATCTAACCCTAACCCTAAAAATAACACTAACCCTAACCCTAACCTTAACCATAAGCCTCAAATTCAGCCTCACCCTCAGTGCAAACTTAACCCTAACCATAACACTAACAATAACCCTAATCCTAACCCTTACCCTAATTCTCAACCCCACCCTCACACTCAGCCTAATCCTAAGACTAACCCTAACCCTAACCCTAACTCTAAGACTAAGCCTAAACCTAACAAAAACCTAACCCTAAACCTAACCCCAATCCTCAGCCTCACTCTCACCCTAACCAAAACCCTAACCCTAACTCTCACCCTAAACCTAAGCCTAACCATAACCCTGACTCTCACACTGACCCTCAACCCAACCCTAATTCTAAACCTAAACCTATCCCTAAACCTAACCCTCACACTAACCCTCACCCTAGTCCTTACCCTAAAACTAATCCTAAACCTAAAGCTCATCCTAACTCTCATCTTAACCCTAACCCTAACCCTCACCCTCATGCTTGGCCTAAGCCTAAGCCTAAGCCTAACTCTAACCCAAACCCTCACCTTAACGTTAACCCTAACCATAACACTAAACATAACACTAACCCTAACTCTATCCCTAAACCTCACTCTCACACTAACCCTAACTCTAACCCTTACTCTAAACCTAAACCTCATACTAATCCTAAACCTAACCCTCACCCTCACCCTCACCGTAATGGTAACCCTAACCCTAACCCTAACAATAACCATAACCCTAACTCTACCCCTCAAACTAAACATAACCCTCAACCTAACCCTAACCCTCAACTTAACACTTACCCTCACCCTAACTCTAACACTAACCCTCACCCTCACACTAACCCTAATCCTAACCCTAACCCTCAACCTAACCCTAACCCTCACCCTCACCATAACCATTACTCTAACCCTCACCCTAACCCTAAACTTGACCCGAACCCTAACTCTCACCCTAACCCTAACCCTAACCCTCACCATAACCCTAACCCTCTACCTTAGCGTAACCATCACGCTCAGCCTAACCCTCACATTTACCCTTACCATCACCCCTACCCTAACCCTCACCCTAACCCTCACACTCACCCTAACCCTCACCCTAAAACTAACTCTACCTCTAAATCTCACCCTCACCCTAACCATAACTCTAACCCTAAGCCTAACACTAAACCTCACCCTAAACCTAACCCTAACCCTCAAACTAACCCTAAACCTCACCCTCAGCCAAACCCTCAAGCTAAACTTACGGCTAACCCTAACCCCAACCATAACCCTCACACTCAACCTAAACCTAACCCTAAACCTCATCCTAACCCTAACCCTAAACCTCACCCTCACCCTCAGCCTCACCCTATCCCTAAGTCTAACCCTAAACGTCACCCTCACCCCAACCCTAATCCTAACCCTCACACTCACTGAAAATGAAACCCTAAACCTAACCCTAACCTTAACCTTAACCCTAATCCTACAACTAACTTTCACCCTAACCCTAACCCTAACAGTAACCCTAACCCTAAACCTCACCCTAACCCTCACCCTAACCCTAAATCCAACCGTAAACCTCACCCTCATCCTAACCCTCACTCTAACCCTAACCCAAACCCTAAACCTCAACCTCACCCTCACCGTAACCAAAACCCTAAACCTAACCCTAACAATAACCCTAAACCTAATCCTATCCCTCACCCAAATCATAACCCTCACCCTAACCAAAACTCTCAGCCTAAAACTTACCCTCACCCTAACACTAACCCTAAACCTAACACTAACCCTCACACTAACCCTAACCATAACCCTAAACCTCAACCTAACCCTCACCCTCACCCTAACCCGAACACTAACCCTATGCCTAACCCTAACCATAACCCTCCCCCTAACCTAAATCTAAACCTAAACCTCACCCTCACACTAACCCTAACCCTAACCCTAAACCCCACCTTAACCCTAAGCCTAACCCTCACCCGCACCCTCACCCTCACCATAACTCTAACCCTAACCATAACAATAACACTAACCCTAACCTGAACCATCACGCAAACCCTAATCCTCACCCCCACCCTCACCCTCAGCCTAAACCTAAGCCTAAGCTTAAACCTTACCCTAACCCTCACACTCACCCTCACCCTAAACCTAATACTAAACTTAACCCTATCCCTAAACCTCAAGCTATACCTCACCCTGCCCTTAACATTAACACTAACCCTAAGCATAAACCTCACCCTGACCCTCCCCATAACACTAACTCTAACCCTAAAACTCACCCTCACCCTAACCCTAACCCTAAACCTCACTCTAAACTTCACCCTAAATCTAACCCTCACCCTCACCCTCAATCTCACCGTAACTCTAAACCTAACCCTAAAAATAACACTAACCCTAACCCTAACCCTAACCATAACCCTCACCCTCAGCCTCACCCTCACTGCAAACTTAACCATAACCATAACACTAACAATAATTGTAATCCTAAACCTAACATTAAACCTCAACCCCAACCTCACCCTCAGCCTAACCCTAAGCCTAACACTAACCCTATCGCTAACCCTAATTGTAACCCAAACCCTAACCCTAAACATAACCCAAAACCTAACCCTAAACCTTACCCTAATCCTCAGCCTCACCCTCACCCTAACCAAACCCCTAACCCTAACCCTCACCCTAAACCTAAGCCTAATCCTAAACCTGACACTCGCACTCACCCTAAGCCTAACCTTAACCCTCTTAAACCTAACCCTATCCCTAAACCTAACCCTCACCCTAACCCTGACCCTAACACTAATCCTAACCCTAAACCTCATCCTAAGCCTCACCCTAACCCTAACCCTAAACCTCACCTTAACCATAAGCCTAACCCTCACCCTCATGCTTGGCATAAGCCTAAGCCTAAGCGTAACTCTAACCCAAACTTTCACTATAACCCTAATTCTAACATTAACCCTAACTCTAACCATAAACCTCACTCTCACCCTAACTCTAACTCTAAACCTAACCTTAAACCTAAACCTCATCCTAACCCTAACCCTAACCCTCACCCTCACCCTCACTATAACTGTAACCCTAACCCTAACAATAACCCTAACCCTAACCCTAACCCTCAACCTAACCATAACACTCACCCTAAACATAACACTCACCCTAACACTTACTCTCACCCTAACACTAACCCTAACCCTAAGACTCACCCTCATACTAACTCTAATCATCACCCTAACCTGAAACCTCACCCTAAAGCTAAACCTAACCCTCATCTCACCCTAGCCATCACCCTAATACTAACCCACATCCTCACCCTAAACCTCACACTAACCATAACACTAATTCTCAATCTAACCTTAACCCACACCCTTCCCCTAACCCTAACCCTCACCCTAACCCTAACCCTCATCCCACTGTAACCCTCACCCTCAGCCTAACCCTCACGTTTACCCTTACCATCACCCCCATGATAACCCTTACCCTATCCTTAACCTTCACCCTAACCCTCACCCTAACCTATTTCCAACAGAAAACCTCACCCTCACCCTAAACCTAAAAATAATCCTAACCTAACCCTAACCCTCATCCTCACCCTAAACCTTACACTAACCCTAACCCTAAACCTCAATTTAACCCTCACCCTAAGCCTAATCCTAACCCTCACCCTAACCATAAACCTAACCCTAACACTCACCATTATCTTAACCCTCACCCTCAGCCTAAACCTCACCTTTACCCTTACCATCATCCTCACCCTAAAACTCAACCTAACCTTCACCCTTACCATAAACCTAACCATCACCCTAACCCTAACCCTCAACCTCTACCTCACGCTCAGCCTAACCCAAACCCTAACCCTCACCCTAGCCCTCACCCTAACCCTTATCCTAACACTAAGCCTCATCCTAACCCTCACCCTAACCCTAATCCTAACCCTCAACCTCACCCTCACCCTAACCCTAATCCTAACCCTCACCCTCAAACTCACCTTCAGACTAATCCTAAGCCTAACCCTAAACCTAACCCTAACACACACACTCACCTGCATGCTAACCCTAATCCTAACCCTCACCCTCACCCTAACCCTAAACCTCGGCCTAACTCTCACCCTAACCCTAACCCTAACCCTCAACCTAACACTTACCCTAACCCTAACTCTAACCCTAAACCTCACCCTCACCCTAAACCTCACCCTAACCCTAACCCTAAACCTCACCCTCACCTGAACCATAGCAGTACACTTAAACCAACACCTAACAATAACCCTAAACCTAATGCTAAACCTCACCCTAACCATAACCCTCACCCTAACCCAAACCCTCACCCTAAGTCGTACCCTAACGCTAACGCTAACACTAACCCTTCCACTTACACTAACCCTAAATCTAACCCTAAACCTCAACCTCACCCGAACCATAATCCTAACCCTAACCGTAAACCTCACCCTAACCCTAAACCTAACCCTCACCCGCATCCTCACCCTCACCGTAAATCTAACTCTAACCCTAACAATAATAATAACCCTAACACTAACCGTAACCCTAACCCTATCCATAAACATAACCCTCACCCTCAGCCTCACCCTCACCACAAACTTAACCCTAACCATAACAGTAACAATAACCCTAACCATAAGCCTAAACCTAACCCTAACCCTAATCATCACACCCACCCTCACCCTCAGCCTAACGCTAAGTCTAACCCTAACCCTAATCCTATTCCTAACCCTCAACATAACCCTAACACTAACCATAACCCTAACACTAACCCTATCCCTAATCCTAACCCTAAACCTAATCCTCAGCCTCACCCTCACCCTAACCCAAAACCTAACCCTAACCCTCACCCTAACTATAAGCCTAACCTAACCTTAACACTAACCCTCACACTCAACCTCACCCTAACCCTAATCCTAAACCTAACACTATCCCTAACCCTAACCCTCAACCTAACCCTCAGCCTAGCCCTCAGCCTTACCCAAATCCTAACCATAAACCTCATCCTAACTCTCAACCTACCCCTAACCCTAACCCTAACCCTCACCCCAACCCGAACCCTAACCCTCACCCTCAACCTCACCATCAGCCTAACCCTAAGCCTAACCCTAAACCTAACCCTAACACACACACTCATCACCACCATAACCCTAATCCTATCTCTCACCCTAACCCTAACCCAAAACCTCCCCCTAACTCTCACGCTAACCCTACCCGTAACACTAACACTAACCCTAAACCTCAACCTAACACTCACCCTAACCCTAACTCTAACCCTAAACCGCACCCTCACCCTAAACCTCACCCTAATTCTATCCCTAACCCTCACCCTCACCCGCACCCTCAGCCTCACCCTCACCACAAACTTAACCCTAAACATAACACTAACAATAACCCTAACCCTAAGCCTAATCCTAACCCTAACTCTAATCCTCACACCCACCCTCACCCTCAGCCTAACCCTAAACCTCACCCTCACAATAAACCTAACTCTAACCCTAAACAAAACCTCATACCTCAACCTAAACCTAAACCTAACCCTCACCATAACACTAAACCTCACACTAAGCCTAAACTTAAGCCTAACCCTAAACCTAACACTAACACACACACTCACCCTCACCCTAACCCTAATCCTAACAATAACCCTCACACTCATCCTAACCCTAACCCTAACCCCAAACCTTACCCTCAACCTCAGCCTAACCCTAGGCCTATCCCTAACCCTAACCCTAACCTTCACACTCACCCTAACCGTAACCCTAATCCTACTCCTCACCCTAACTCTAACCCTCACCCTCAACTTAACCCTCACCTTACGCCTATCCCTAACATTAATCCTAACCCTAACCCTCACCCTCAGCCTCACCCTAAATGTAACTCTAACACTAAACCTCAACCTGACCCTAACCCTAACCATAACCCTATCCTTAAAACTCATCCTAGCCCTAAATGTAATCCTCATACTCACCATAACCGAAACCCTAACCCTAATGATAACAATAATCCTAACCCTAACCCTAACCCTCACCCTAACCATAAAACTCACCCTAACCCTAACCCTCACCCTAACACTTACCCTCACCCTAACACTAACCCTAACCCTAACACTAACCCTCACACTAACCCTAACCATCATCCTAACCCTAAACCTCACCCTAACACTAACCCTAAACCTGACCCTCTCCCTAGTCCTCACCCTATCCCTAACCCTCATCCTCACCCTAAACTTCACACTTACCCTAACACTAATCCTTAATCTAACCCTCACAAACACCTGAACCCTCACCCTAATCCTAACCCTCACCCTTACTGTAACCCTCACCCTCAGCCTAACCCTCACCTTTATCCTTACCGTCAACGCCACCCTAACCCTCACTCTAATGCTAACCCTCACCCTAAACCTAACTCTACCCCTAAAACTCATCCTCACCCTAATCCTAACTCTAACCCTAATCCTAACACTATCCTTCACCATAACACTAACCCCAACCATCACCCTAAACCTAATCCTCACCCCCACCCTCACCCTCAGCCTAACCCTAAGCATAAGCCTAACCCTAACACTAAAACTCACAGTCACCCTCACCCTAACCTTAACCCTAACACAAACCCTAACCCTCACCCTCTACCTAACCCTCCAACTGAACCTAAATCTAAACATAAATCTCACCCTCACCCTAAACCTCAGCCTCACCATAACTCTAACCCTAACCCTAACAAGAACACTAATCCTAACCCTAAACCTAACCCTAACCCTAATGCTAACACTCAACCTCACCCTAATCCTAATCCTAACCCTAATCCTCACCCTAATCCTAACCCTAACCCTAACCCTAACCCTAAACTTTACCCTAACCCTCACCCTTACACTTACCATCATCCTCACCCTAACTCTCACCCTAACCCTAAACCTCATCCCAACCCTCACCCTAACCGTAAACCTAACCATCACCCTAACCCTAAACCTCACCCTCAACCTCATGCTCAGCCTAACCGTAAGCCTAAGCCTAAACCTTACCCTAACCCTCACCCTAACCGTAGACCTCGCCCTAACCATAATAGTAATACTAACCCTCATCTTAAAACTCATCCTAGCCCTAATCCTAAACATCACCCTAAACCTAATCTTCACCTCCACCCTCACTCTTAAGCCTAAACTTAAGCCTAAGACTAACCCTAACCCTAACCCTCACACTCACCTTCACCCTCACCCTAATCCTAACCCTAACCTTAACCATAACCCTAAACCTCAACCTAATCTTCTCCCTAACCTGAACCCTAAAACTAACACTAAACCTAACCCTCGACCTAACCCTCCAACTAACCCTAAATCTAACCCTAAACCTCACCCTCACCCTAACCCTAATCCTAAACCTAATCCTAAACCTCACCCTAACGCTATCCATAAGCCTCACCCTCACCCTCACCCTCACCACAACTCTAACCCTAACCCTAACAATAACACTAATCCTAACCCTATATCTAACCCAAACCCTAACCCTAATCCTAACACTCACTCTCATGCTAACCCTAATCCTAACCCTAACCCTCACCCTATCCCTAATCCTCACCCTCACCGAAACCCTAACCCTCAACCTAACCCTCACCCTAACTGCAACTCTAACCCTAAACCTTAATCTAACTCTAACCCTAACCCTCACCCTCACCCTAGCCCTCACAATAACCCTAATCCTAACCCTAATCCTCATCCTTTCCCTCACCCTAACCCTAAACTTAACCCTCACCCTAGCCCTAACTTTAAGCCTAATCCTCAACATAACCCTAAACCTCATGCTCAACGTAACCTTAACCCTAACCCTCACCCTATCCCTAAACATAATCGAACACTAACTCTCAACCTAACCCTTATCCTAACCCTCACCCTAAACCTAACCCTCACCCTGAACCTCACCCTAATCCTAACCCTCAACCTAAACCTCACCCTAACCGTAAACCTCAACCTCACTCTCACCCTCACTATAACTCTAACACTAACCCTAACAATAACACTAATCCTAACCCGAAACCTAACCCTAACCCTAATGCTAACACTCACCCTCACGCTAACCCTAATCCTAAACCAAACCCTAACCCTAACCCTAATCCTCACCCTCACCGTAACCCTAACCCTCAACCGAACCCTCACCCTATCCCCAAACCTAACTATCACCCTAAACCTAATCTTCACCCCTACCCTCACCCTCAGCTTAACCCTAAGCCTAAGCCTAACCCTAATCTTAACCCTCACACTCACCCTCAACCTCATTCTGATCCTAACCCTAACCCTAACCATAAACCTAAACCTCAACCTAACCCTCACCCTAACCTTAACCCTAAAACTAACCCTAACCTTAAACCTCGACCTAACCCTTCAACTAACCCTAAATCTAACCCTAAACCTCACCCTCACACAAACCCTAATCCTAACCCTAACCGTAAACTTCACCCTAACCCTCACCCTCACCCTCACCATTACTCTAACCCTAACCCTAACAATAATACTAATCCTAATCATAAACCTAACCCGAACCCTAACCCTAACTGTAATCCTAAAACTCACCCTCATGCTAACCCTAATCCTAACCCTAACACTCACCCTAACCCTAATCCTCACCCTCACTGTAAACCTAACCTCAACTTAACCCTCACCCTAACCCTAACCCTAAACCTTAATCTAACAGTAACCCTAACCCTCACCCTCACCCTAGCCCTCACCCTAACCCTAATCCTATCCCTAATCCTCATACTTACCCTCACCCTAACCCTAAACTTAACCCTCACCCTAGCCCTAACCCTAAGCCTAATCCTCAATGTAACCCTAAACCTCATGCTCACCATAACCCTAACCCTAACCCTCACCCAAACCATAAACATAGCCTTACCCTAACTCTCACCCTAAACCTCTAACCCTAAACCTTAAGCTAACACTAACCCTAACACTCACCCTCACCCTAGCCCTCACCCTAACCCTAATCCTAACCCTAATCCTCATCCTTACCCTCACCCTAACCTAACCTTAACATTAATCCTAACCCTAACCCTCACCGTCAGCCATACCCTAATACTAACTCTAACACTAAACCTCACCCTAAACCTAAACCTCACTCTCACCATAGCCCTCACCCTAACCTTAATCCTAACACTAAAACTCATCCTAACCCTCCCCCTAACCCTTACCGTAACCCTCACCCTAACCCTAACCCTTACCCTCAACCTCAACCTCAGCCTAACCCTAAGCCTAACCCTAAACCTAACTCTAACACACACACTCACCTAACCATAACCCTAATCCTAACCCTAACCCTCACCCTCACCCTCACCCTCTGTGTAACCCTAAGCCTAACCCTAAGCCTAACCCTAACCTCACACTCACCCTAACCCTTACCCTAATCCTAATCCTAAACCTAATCCTAACCCTCACCCTCAGCCTCAGCTTAACCCTAACTCTAACCCTAAACCTCACCCTCACCCTAATCCTAACACTAATCCTAACCCTACACCTCACCCTAACCCTACCCCTAAACTTCACCCTCACCCTAGCCATCACCCTAACCCTAATCCTTACCCTAACCCTCATCCTAACCTTGCCACTAACCCTAACCCTAACCCTCACCCTAACAATAACCCTCATCCTCACCCTCACCCTAACTCTAATCCTAACCCTAACCCTAAACCTCACTCTAACCCTAACCCTAAACCTCACCCCCACTCTCCCCTCACCATAACTCAAACCCTAAACCTAGCGATAACACTAATCCTAATCCTAATCCTAACCTTAACTGTAATCCTAACACTCACTCTCCTGCTAACCCTAATCCTAACCCTAACCTTCACTCTAAACCTAATCCTCACCCGCACCGTAACCGTAACCCTCAACCTCACCCTCACCCTAACCCTAACCCTAACCCTAATCCTTAATCTAACACTAACCCTCACCCTCAGGCTAGCCCTCACCCTAACCCTAATCCTAAACCTAATCCTCATCCTTGCCCTCACCCTAACCGTAACCTTAACCCTCACCCTAGCCCTAACCCTAAATCTAATCCTCAATGTAACCCTAAACCTCATGCTCACCATAACCCTAACCCTAACCCTCACCCTAACCTTAAACATAACCGAACCCTAACTCTTACCCTAACCCTAACCCTAACACTCACCCTAACCCTAACTCTCACCCTCACCCTAACCCCAATCCAAACCCTAATACTAACCCTAACCCTAATCCTAACACTCACCCTAAAGCTAACCCTAATCCTAAACCAAACCCTCAACCTAACCCTAATCATTACCCTGACCATAACCATAACCCTCAAACTAACCCTCACCCTAGTTCTAACCCTAACCCTAAACATTAATCTAACACTAACCCTAAACCAGAACCTCACCCTAGCCATCACCCTAACCCTAATCCTAACCCTAATCCTCATCCTTACCCTCACCCTAACGTAACTTTAACCCACACCCTAGCCCTAAACCTAACCCTAATACTCAATGTAACCCTAAACCTCATGCTCACTGTAACCCTAACACTAAACCTAACCCTAATCCTAACACTCACCCTTACACTAACCTTAATCCTAAACCTAACCCTCACCCTAACCCTAATCATCACCCTGACCGTAACCCTAACCCTCAACCTAATCCACACCCTAAACCTAACCCTAAACCAAAACCTTATTCTAAAACTAACCCTAACCCTCACCCTCACCCTAGCCCTCACCCTAACCGTAATCCTAACCCTAATCCTCATCCTTACCCTCACCCTAACCTTAACCCTCACCCTAGCCCTAACCCTAAGCCTAATCCTCAACATAACCCTAAACCTCATGGTCACTATAACCCTAACTCTAACCCTCACCCTAACCCGACACATAACCG
Organism: Dipodomys merriami; assembly: GCF_024711535.1. Classification (NCBI taxonomy): domain Eukaryota; kingdom Metazoa; phylum Chordata; class Mammalia; order Rodentia; family Heteromyidae; genus Dipodomys; species Dipodomys merriami. The sequence continues at coordinate 24 of NW_027202370.1, read as the reverse complement.
AACACTAACTCTCACCCTAAGCCT